>NC_137813.1:10552871-10577871 GCF_963921795.1 Nannobrachium achirus | reverse complement strand
AACACCCTGACCAACCGGTAAGCATGTTGAACACGGTTTTCCAAAAGATATCTGTAAATCTACAAATACCAGGCCGGTGCCTGTTGGGCAGGGACGTCCAGTTGTGCAATACCCGTTGTATCAGTCTGTGATGTCAGTAGTATGACATCAGAGTATGACGTCAGCATGCAGACAGACAGCCATGGTGGCGACACTGTTTATTATCAGTGAAGTCAGCACACTCATCTCCAAATTTGGGCATTGTTCCAGCATGCGGCTGTCGCCATGGTGGCGACAATGTTTAGTATCAGTGATGTCAGCATGCAGACAGACGGTCAGACGGTGGTAGCCGGACGGACAGACATTCGCTATATTAATAGTTAAGTTGGTCATCAATATGACATCACAGCTACTGACTGTACTGTCCCTTTTATGGCCATATATGTAAATTCCTGATGTCATCAATATGACATGATAGTACTGATGTCATACTGTAGACTGGCCTCCAAGTACTATGACCAGTAAGACTCCCTAATCGGGAGATAAGCGACCATCACTTTGCATACACATAATCGAACAATAATCGGTGCAACAGGTACAATGGGTATTGCATAACAAGAGGGGAATACGTTCCCATCAGACATCGTTCCCACCGGGCATCGGCCTGGTATACAGTATGTTATATGTGACACCTACAAGTGTATGTGCACAATTGTAATTTTGTATTTATTTTATTTGGTGTATTTCTACTGAAAAAGGCCAACTCCAGATGTGTTTTGTGTTGAAACTACAGTAATACTAGTTACTTAGTCCCGCCACCAGGGGGAGTCTCGCCTAGGGTGAGCGTGGATTGTGAGGTATTATAGACCTGTGAGGCTTCCGTCCTTCAGACAGACTACAGCCTGCTTTGAAGAACGCAACATTAACGTCTCCTGTCAATATCTTCTCCCTGTACAATACAGGTTGGTAATATGTGCAAAAGCATCACGACTTATAGCAAAGGACTGATAAGCCTTTCTTATTTTGTTAACTGTAAGACTGATACAGGAATATTGTGTTTTGGTGAAGTTTGAGACTGTGGGAAATGTGCAGTGACAGACTGTGATCCTACAAAATGGAGGCCTTGTTTATTTTCTGTAAAAACGGCAGCTCCTTGACATTTGTGCCTTAGCTCCACAGTTTAGCATAGGAAATGGTGATGTATTGTATAAATGATTATTGTAGTTTTTTGGATATTTCTGGGTAAATGTATTTTGATATTCTTTATAAAAAACGTTCTGTATGCAGTAAGACTGTGAAAACTAAACAATACAAGGTTTAAAAACAGTATTACAGTATGTACTGGTAAAGTAAACTAAGAGACTGGTAAAAGCAGTATTATATAAAGTGTGAGTTTCAGAGCACATGCAGATTAAAGCTGCACTACATAACTTTTTGTAAACTGTATTTTTGGTGAAATATGATAACAGAAAAGAGACCAATGTGTAACAATGACATTCTGATAGTAACAGATATTGTGAATTGTGAAATATGGAATTATGTCTATGTGATTATTGTGAATTTGAGAGATAATTGAGTTTAAAGAAGAGAAAGAAAAGTGATTAAGATTTCTGTGAATAAAGACAGACTACAGCCTGCTTTGAAGAACGCAACATTAACGTCTCCTGTCTATATCTTCTCCCTGTACAATACAGGACTTGTCACCTGTTAACAGCTACTCAATCGTGAGGGCTGTAACATATACGTTAAGTTTGTCTGTATAAATGAAGAGCATTATAATTGAAAAACATTTCATGTTTTCACTTATATTTTCAGTGTATAGAAATGGCGTCCGCTAGCTGTCTTCTGTCTGAAGAGCAGTTCCTGTGTTCCATCTGTCTGGATGTGTTCACTGATCCAATCACCACTCCATGTGGACACAACTACTGCAACACCTGCATCACACAGCACTGGGACAGCAATGATGTGTCTAAGTGTCCACTATGTCAAGAAATCTTCAATAAGAGACCAAAATGCTCCGTCAATAAAGTCCTCTCTGAGATGGCTGATCAGTTCAGGGAGTCAAATAAGCTGAAAAAAACGACCAGCACAAACCAAGAACCTGCTAAACCAGATGAAGTCTCCTGTGACGTCTGTACTGAGACCAAACTGAAGGCTCTGAAGTCCTGTCTGATGTGTCTGGCCTCCTACTGTGAGACTCACCTAGAGCCTCACCTGAGAGCCACAGCGTTAAAACGGCACAAACTAATCAACCCTGTGAAGAACCTGGAAGACGTTATGTGTAAGACACATGACAGACCTCTGGAGCTGTTCTGTAAGACTGACCACGTGTGTGTTTGTCAGTTCTGCACTCAGTCAGACCACAAGTCACATCACATTGTATCTCTGAAAGAGGAATACGATGGGAAGAAGGCTGAACTGGGAAAGACAGAGGCTGGAGTTCAGAAGATGATACAAGAAAGGCAACGGAAGATTCAGGAGGTTAAACACACAGTAGAGCTCAGCGAGAAAGATGCAGACAGAGAGATAGCACACAGTGTGCAGGTCTTCACAGCTCTAGCGAGCTGTATTGAGAGAAGCCAGAATGAGGTCATTGATGTGATTGAGGAGAAGCAGAAAACAACAGAGAAACAAGCTGAAGGCTTCATTAAAGAGCTGCAACAGGAAATTACTCAGTTAGAGAAGAGAAGCTCTGAGCTGAAGCAGCTCTCACTCACTGAAGACCACCTCCACCTCCTCCAGAACTTCACATCCATCAAAACCCCTCCACCCACCAAGGACTGGACAAAGGTCAATGTCCATCAGTCTTCACATGAGGGGACTGTGAGGACAGCTGTTGCTCAGCTGGAGAAGACATTCAGTGAAGTGACTGAGAAGGAACTCTGTGATGCTGAGCTGAGGAGGATCCAACATTATGCAGTGGATATAACTCTGGACCCTGATACAGCATACTGCAGCCTCATCCTGTCTGATGATGGAAAGCAAGTACATGATGGAGACGTAAAGAAGGATCTCCATGATAAACCAGAGAGATTCGCTAAATGTTCAAATGTCTTAGGAAAACAAAGTTTCACCTCAGGGAGGTTTTACTATGAGGTTCAGGTTAAAGGGACTGACTGGGATTTAGGAGTGGCCAGAGAGTCCATCACCAGGAAAGGACAATGCACACTGAACCCCAACAACGGTTATTGGACAATATGGTTGAGGAATGGAAATGAGTACAAGGCTCGTGCTGACCCTCCTGTCCACCTCTCTGTAAGAGAGGAGATCCAGAAAGTGGGAATGTTTGTGGATTATGAGGAGGGTCTGGTCTCCTTCTATGATGTGGAGGCCAGAGTTCATCTCTTCTCTTTCACTGGCTGCACCTTCACTGAGAAACTCTATCCATTCTTCAGTCCCTGTCTTAATGCTGCTGGTAAAAATGTTGTTCCTCTGATCATCTCTCCTGTCAATCACTCAGATTAGACTAATCCTGAAACAGGTTATTTGCATTCAAGACAAATGTGTTCATCAAATGTTTGGTTTTAATCTCTTCAATCAAGTTATTTAACTGGTGTCTGTAATGATGTATTATTGATCTATTATATTGAAACACAACAACTTAATTTTACATCTGAAGTAGCCTACAGCCAAAACCTAATTATGGTACCATTGAAGCAAAGGTTTATCTTAAAACATATTACCTGTCCGAGAGACTGTTGAAGTGTCTATATTTATCTATCCATACATGCAGTTACAGTTGTATATTTTATTTCATGGCATTATAATTCAAGTCGTTCATTAATGTTCTGTACAGAAACAATGTCTGTCAGAAACAACAATATTGTACTATTTTCAGTGTCTTATTGCGACCGTCAGGGAGCAGTTTACTATGAAAACCTCCACCGGCCGTCCGTCCGTCAGTCCGTCCGTCCGTCCGTCCATCGGTCACACGTCACACCTTTGCCCTGCTCATATCTCCGCATCAGTATGACATCACACCACATGTGTACACAAACCTTTGTGTACGTTGCTGTGGCAACAGTCTGTTGTTGCTGGTCTGTTAGTGTACGTTAGCAACCACCTTAGCAACCATGGTTTTACCCTAGCAACCAACTGTTTACCCTAGCAACCAACTGTTTACCATAGCAACCATGTTTTTTTACCCGAGCAACCAACTGTTTACCATAGCAACCAGATACGCAGAGCAGGGATCTCCATATATGGGCATAAACAGGTGACATCACACTGATGTCAGATACTCAGAGCAGGGATTTCTCCATAATATATGGGCATAAAAGGGATTCTGTTAGGGATCTCCATATATGGGCATAAAAGGGATTCTGTTAGGGATCTCCATATATGGGCATACAAGGGATTCTGTTAGGGATCTCCATATATGGGCATAAAAGGGATTCTGTTAGGGATCTCCATATATGGGCATAAAAGGGATTCTGTTAGGGATCTCCATATATGGGCATAAAAGGGATTCTGTTAGGGATCTCCATATATGGGCATAAAAGGGATTCTGTTAGGGATCTCCATATATGGGCATAAAAGGGATTCTGTTAGCTGTTAGTGATCTCCATATATGGGCATAAAAGGGATGCTGTTAGGGATCTCCATATATGGGCATAAAAGGGATTCTGTTAGGGATCTCCATATATGGGCATGAAAGGGATTATGTTAGGGATCTCCATATATGGGCATAAAAGGGATTGTATCCCAGATGATGCCCTGTTAGGAGATCCACACTAACAGAATCCATATATGGTCCTACCGACAGCTGCTATAAGCCAACCCTGGCGATAAGGTCTGAGTCGAAGAAATGCTTCTTTCCTGGCAAGAATTGCCCCTTTATACTGTAGGGCTCGTTTGTGTATTGTATGACATCACGCCACATCATCGGCTGAGGACTGTGTGATGTCATCATATCTCCATATATGGAGACATAAGTTGCTCATGCCCAAATATGGGCTGGTGAGGTCAGACTTAGTGTGATGCGTAGGTTATCTCCATATATGGAGATTCAACTTCAATGAGTAACCATGGCAAACTGTCAACTGCCCGTATGTCTTGATAATTGGTAAAACAAACTTTTGGCCTATTTGTGGAGATAAGTGACCAACGGTCGCTTATCTCCCGATTAGGGAGTCTTACTGGTTGCGACCGTTAGGTCGCAGTTTAGTATCAAAACTTCCACCGGCCGTCCGTCCGTCGGTCACACGTCACACGTCACACCTTTGCCCTGCTCATATCTCCGCATCAGTATGACATCACACTGCTTGGTGTGTGCCGTCAGGGTCATTTGTGTACGGTGTGATGTCATACTGATGTCAGCAGTGTGATGTCATACTGATGTCAGCAGCTATGTCTCTATATATGGAGTTATATGTTGTTCGTGTCCAAATATGGGGCTTGTGAGGTCAGACTTAGTGAGATTTGTCGGTTATCTCCATATATGGAGGGAGAACCAGCTTATGAGCCGATGAGTTGTGTCAGAGTCGAGATCCTGCTTGCATCTAATCTGTCGGTAGATAATGCCGGTCTTATATAAGGGTCATTTGTGTACGGTGTGATGTCATACTGATGTCAGCAGTGTGATGTCATACTGATGTCAGCAGCTATGTCTCTATATATGGAGTTATATGTTGTTCGTGTCCAAATATGGGGCTTGTGAGGTCAGACTTAGTGAGATTCGTCGGTTATCTCCATATATGGAGGGATGTGTTGGTTATCTCCATATCTGGAGATTCAACCTTCAACGATTATGACATCTTGTTACTAATCTGTCGGTAGATAATGCCGGTCTTATATAAGGGTCATTTGTGTACGGTGTGATGTCATACTGATGTCAGCAGTGTGACAGGAGATAAGCGACCAACGGTCGCTTATCTCCCGATTAGGGAGTCTTACTGGTACTTTAATAATAACAATTAATTAGACACAAGAATGCAATGATTTTGATGTTAATGATTGACTATTTTATGTAGCTGATTGTGATCGTTCAAAATAAATCAGCAGTTTAAGTACCTGTGTGTGCACTCCTTGATTTTGACTCCCTTTGAAGTAAAAATAAAACAAACTAAATAAATACTAATAAAACTAACACACAGGGGAAAAACACAATCAGTGTTTAAAGTATGATAACAGAGAAAAAATAAAAATACTTCAGCTTTTCTATTCTTCTCATGGGAAAGAAAAATAATAAGAAAACTCAAATATAAATGTGGAGGTGGAGGCAACCATGCAGGAGCAGATGTGGGTTCAGTGTCTTGCTCAAGGACAATTCAACACAGCCAGGCAGAGCCCGGATCAAACCGAGCACCTTCCTCACTCTCCTGAGCCCCTGCTGTGACTCTTTTGTGAACCATCATAAACAACATGTTTGAAATAGCCAGGTAAAATAGTAAACTATCATTATGTATGGTACCGTCTGTGGTAGAAGTTCAATGTTCAAACATAAACTAAAGGCATCAACAACACAAAAATAAGGCCATATATATTTTCACAATGCTGTTCAGAGTGTCTGTTGGTATGACACTGTGGCACATTCGGAGTTCACTATACAGTAGGACAGTGGTTCTCAAACTTTTGTAATACATTTTTAAGGACCCCATTAACTCTGAGAGTGAACAAATGGAACCAAATGGACCCGACCCGTAGGGTTAAGATACACTCTCAGAGTTACAAACCTGTATGGTCCAATACATTTTAGCAGACATTTAGGTCTGCTCTGTTTCTTGTAATATGTCCGTGGCAAAAATAGAATTTTGACAAAAATGTCCACCACAAGCCTGAATGGCGATGACCCCTGTGTTAGGTTCAGGCATAGTTTCTGTTATGTTAGGGTTAGGTTTAGGCATAGTCTCTGTGAGGTTAAGGTTCAGGCAAAAATAGGTTTAGGTGGAAACCTTTGTCCAAAACCGTTACTTTTTTATTGCATTTTTTGGGGAGATGAAAATGTCGATAATATCCAATCTACAAGCTTGTAGATAGGCAATTTTCACCACTTGTGAAAGTAGGGCATTAATTCACCAATAAACATAAAACGCTGAAATATGGAGAGATTCGAGGTCAGCAACGATATGATACCTGACTACAGACACATTGTATTATATTTGATATCAGCCAGGTTAGGTTTAGGGGTTAGGGTTAGGTTTAGGGGTTGGGCCGTTGGGGCAATGCCGAGTCTACACTTAGTTGGACACCAGTGCCACATCTCAACAAATAGCCTATCTACAAGCTCACAACATGTCGTTGCACATTGTTAAACATTTTTTTTAATCATTTGAAATCAATTAAAGCGATAAACAGGGATTTCCTCATGACTCATGAAGTGACCCAAAAATGGGCCCTGACCCAGTGTTTGAGACACACTGTGCAGACTTATACCTGCTTGAGGTCAAAGATCATAGTACATGACAGCTTACAGAGCAAAAAACAAGACTATAAAACAATATCTTTATTATAAGGACCTTGCTATGGTTGATAAGAAAAAAACAAAACATGTTGTGGTATAGTATATGATCTCAGACAAAATAACAACTCTTCAGCTCTTCTCTGTCAATATTATATTAAACTCATTGAAATAAATTAAGAAAAGTAGAATGTAAAGGTAATGGGTTGAATTTAAAAATCGAACCTCTGTTCGAAGTGGAGCTGTGTGTGTGTGTGTGTGTGTGTGTGTGTGTGTGTGTGTGTGTGTGTGTGTGTGTGTGTGTGTGTATTGCAGTTGATGCTCAGGGCAGGCTAGACTCAACAGCACCTCTCTGGTCACCCAGGGTTACTACATACAGGCTACATACAGACCCACAGACCCACATACCCACCCACATACCTACACACACGGCCACGTATAGGGAGCTTGTGTTCCACACAGCTCCAAAAAGAAATCTGCACTTGTCAACCTGTCTACAGCGTGAAAGTGTCCAGGGAAGGGTTAACTTTTTATCAAGGTGCAACGCAATGCTGACTGTTATCTAAATGATACTTTATCAGAATCAAAGGTGAAACGTTCCCAGACAGAGTGACCGCAGAGATCATATTCTCTACAATAACCTCACATCAACAATTCTCCTCATTAACAGAGAAGACTTCAGCCTGGTGAGTATATTGTTATTGGGGTTTCAAATTTCCAATGTATAAAATGTAGAACAATATCTTGAAAATAGCTGATCTACATTGACATATTGCGATGTTATAGATCGGCTATTTGAACTATTTTAAAAAGTTTTTTCAAAATAGTAAAGAAATGCCTGCACCATAAGGGGTGGGATAAAAACAAAAAAGGTTGCTTTATACTGTACATAGCAAGCACCCCAAAAGGGGTTCCGTCTTGAAAGGGAAAACCCCCAAAGGGGGTTCCCGTCCCAAATGGGTTAAAGTAGAAAGTACTCATTATGCAGGAAGTCCCATTTCATTTCAAATTTCAAATGTATAAGATGTATAACAATCTCTTGAAAATAGTCAGTTAAATAAATAAAAATGATAATCAAAAATAATTTAAAAAGTATGTCAAGTGTCTTTTGATAAGACTGAGATAGAAGGCCTACAGCACTGCATGTAATTGCACGCAGAGCATGCATGAGTAGTAGTGTACAGTATTATGTAATTATAGAGCAGTAATATATGGGTATATCATATAACTTTCCTTCACACACCTTGAGAACACCCTGACCAATCGACTCGGTATGTAAGTTGAACACGTTTTTCCAAAAGATATCTGTAAATCTACAAATACCAAGAACAGTCACTATTGACGTCCAGTTGTGCAATACCATTGTATCAGTCTGTGATGTCAGCAGCATGCAGACAGACAGCCATGGTGGCGACACTGTTTATTATCAGTGAAGTCAGCACGCTCATCTCCAAATTTGGGCATTGTTTCAGCATGCGGTTGTCACCATGGTGGCGACACCGTTTAGTATCAGTAATGTCAGTATGCTCATCTCCAAATATGGGCACTGTTTCAGCATGCTGCTGTTACCATGGTGGCGACAAAGTGTAGTATCAGTGATGTCAGCATGCAGACAGACGGTCAGACGGAGGAAGGGGAACGGACAGAGATTCGCTATAGATTGTCTGTATAAATGAAGAGCTTTATAATTGAAAAACATTTCATGTATTCACTTTTATTTTCAGTGTGTAGAAATGGCGTCTGCTAGCTGCCTTCTGTCTGAAGAACAGTTCCTGTGTTCCATCTGTCTGGATGTGTTCACTGATCCAATCACCACTCCATGTGGACACAACTACTGCAACACCTGCATCACACAGCACTGGGACAGCAATGATGTGTGTAAGTGTCCACTATGTCAAGAAATCTTCAATAGAAGACCAAAATGCTCTGTTAATAAAGTCCTCTCTGAGATGGCTGATCAGTTCAGGAAGTCCAATGAGCTCAATATATATGAAGGAAAGAAGGCTGAGCTGGTAAAGACAGAGGCTAGAGTTCAGCAGATGATACAAGAGAGGAAACTGAAGATTCAGGAGGTCAAACATGCAGTAAAGCTCAGCCAGAAAGATGCAGACAGAGAGATAGCAGACAGTGTGCAGGTCTTCACAGCTCTTGTGAGCTGTATTGAGAGAAGCCAGGCTGAGGTCATTGATGTGATTGAAGAGAAGCAGAGAACAACAGAGAAACAGGCTGAAGGATTTATTAAAGAGCTGCAACAGGAAATATCTCTGTTAGAGAAGAGATGCTCTGAGCTGAAGCAGCTCTCACTCACTGAAAACCACCTCCACCTCCTCCAGAACTTCACATCCATCAAAACCCCTCCACCCACCAAGGACTGGACAAAGGTCAATGTCCATCAGTCTTCACATGAGGGGACTGTGAGGACAGCTGTTGCTCAGCTGGAGAAGGCATTCAGTGAAGTGACTGAGAAGGAGCTGTGTGATGCTGAGCTGAGGAGGATCCAACATTATGCAGTGGATATAACTCTGGACCCTGACACAGCATACTGCAGACTCATCCTGTCTGAGGATGGAAAGCAAGTACATGATGGAGACGTAAAGAAGGATCTCCATGACAACCCAGAGAGATTCGCTAAATGTACAAATGTCTTAGGAAAACAAAGTTTCACCTCAGGGAGGTTTTACTATGAGGTTCAGGTTAAAGGGACTGACTGGGATTTAGGAGTGGCCAGAGAGTCCATCACCAGGAAAGGAAAATGCACACTGAACCCCAACAATGGTTACTGGACAATATGGTTGAGGAATAGAAATGAGTACAAGGCTAATGCTGAACCTCCTGTCCACCTCTCTGTTAGAAAGGAGATCCAGAAAGTGGGAGTGTTTGTGGATTATGAGGAGGGTCTGGTCTCCTTTTATGATGTGGAGGCCAGAGTTCATCTCTATTCTTTCACTGGCTGCACCTTCACTGAGAAACTCTATCCATTCTTCAGTCCCTGTCTTAATGCTGCTGGTAAAAATGTGGTTCCTCTGATCATATCTCCTGTCAATCACTCAGATTAGACTAATCCTGAAACAGGTTATTTGCATTCAAGACAACAAATGTGTTCATCAAATGTTTGGTTTTAATCTCTTCAATCAAGTCATTTAACTGGTATCTGTATTGATCTATTATATTGAAACACAACAACTTATTTTTACATCTGAAGTAGCCTACAGCCAAATCCTATTTATGGTACCATTGAAGCAAAGGTTTATCTTAAAACATATTACCTGTCCAAGAGACTGTTGAAGTGTCTATATTTATCTATCCATACATCTACAGTTACAAGAACTTGGTTGTATATTTTATTTCATGGCATTATAATTCAAGTCAACACTTTCGTTCATTAATGATCTGTACAGAAACAATGTCTGTCAGTAACAACAATATTGTACTATTTTCAGTGTCTTATACTTTAATAACAATTAATTAGACACAAGAATGCAATGATTTTGATGTTAATGATTGACTATTTGTTATATTGTTGATGATGTACTGACATATTATCTTGTTTATTATTGTGATGTTATCTGCTTATTGTAAGTCGCTTTGGATTAAAAGCGTCTGCTAAATGCCTAAACTGTAAACTGTAAACTATTTTATGTAGCTGATTGTGATCGTTCAAAATAAATCAGCAGTTGTAATTAAGTACCTGTGTGTGCACTCCTTGATTTTTACTCCCTTTGAAGTAAAAATAAAACAAACAAAATAAATACTAATAAAACTAACACACAGGGGAAAAACACAATCAGTGCTTAAAGTATGATAACAGAGAAAAAAATAACAATACTTCAGCTTTTCTATTCTTCTCATGGGAAAGAAAACTAATAAGAAAACTCAAATATAAATGTGGAGGTGGAGGCAACCATGCAGGAGCAGTGGTGGGTTCAGTGTCTTGCTCAAGGACACTCAATTTCACAGCCAGGCAGAGCCCGGATCAAACCGAGTACCTTCCTCACTCTCCTGAGCCCCTGCTGTGACTCTTTGTGAATCATCATAAACAACATGTTTGAAATAGCCAGGTAAAATAGTAAACTAACATTATTTATGGTACCGTCTGTGGTAGAATTTCAATGTTCAAACATAAACTAAAGGCACCAGTAAGACTCCCTAATCGGGAGATAAGCGACCGTCAGGTCGCAGCGTGTTTTTAGGCCAAAATGTGTAGGAGAAGTGTCCAAAAATGTGTTTGTAAAAATCGGCCTGATGGTGGCGCTATATGGGACAGATGCATGTTGATGAGATGAGTGTAGCCATACTGTGTACCGATTTGCGTGATTTTAACCCTCTAAGGCCCACGGTTGTAATATTACAACGTTTGTATTTTATCCAAAAAAAGGTTTAAATCATTTTATTTTAGCTCCCCCTACCACCTAAACACCACCATTGGATTCTATTGTTTAGTATTACAATGCCATTGGCCACAATATTTGCATATAAATACCCCCCACAGTGGCTGACATTCACACCCGCCACACCCGCTGAAATTCCAGAGTTTTGACGAACAACATCTCACTTTTTCATGGAAGCTATACCTCAAAAAAACATAAGTAAAATGCCTGTACTATTCTTTTTGGTGATCATTAGAATGTCTAGAACATGTACATATGTTATTATTTTGAAAAATATCCCCCATATGTAAATTAGAGCATGATTTATGATTTTTGATTTATGGCTATAAAATCTTACAAAAACATTTTTTTGAAAAAAACATTACATTTTCCTCTGAATAGGACTCCTACAACACCATCTGATTTTTTTCAATTTTTTATTTCAAGTATTTCTTAATGCGGGCCTTAGAGGGTTAAGGCAAAATCTATAGGAGCATTGTCCAAAAATGTGTTTTCAAGAATCGGCCTCATGGTCGCGCTAGAAGAGGGCCATGTGAGAATTGATGGGTTGGCAGGTTGTGGTTTGGAAGGCAAGGAGTATGTGTGCAAAATTTGGCATGGATCGGGGCAACGGTTGCGGAGATATGAGCAGGGCGAAAGTGTGACGTGTGCCGTGTGACGTGTGGCGTGTGACGGACGGACAGACAGACAGACAGCCGGTGGAGGTTTTGGTAGTAAGTGCGACCTGACGGTCGCAAAATAAGGCCATATTTTCACAGTGCTGTTCAGTGTCTGTTGGTATGACACTGTGGCACATTTGGAGTTCACTATACAGTAGGACAGTGGTTCTCAAACTTTTTTAATACATTTTTAAGGACCCCATAACTCTGAGAGTGAACAAATGGAACCAAATGGACCCGACCCGTAGGGTTAAGATACACTATCAGCGTTACAAACCTGTATGGTCCAACACATTTTAGCAGACATTTAGGGCTGCTCTGTTTCTGGTAATATGTCCACGGCAAAAATAGAATTTTGACAAAAATGTCCACCACAAGCCTGGCGATGACCCCTGTGTTAGGTTCAGGCTTAGTTTCTGTTATGTTAGGGTTATGTTTAGGCATAGTTTCTGTGAGGTTAAGGTTCAGGCAAAAATAGGTTTAGGTGGAAACCTCTGTCCGAAACCGTTACTTTTTTATTGCATTTTTTGGGGAGATGAAAATGTCGATAATATCCAATCTACAAGCTTGTAGATAGGCAATTTTCACCACTTGTGAAAGTAGGGCATTAGTTCACCAATAAACATAAAACGCTGAAATATGGAGAGATTCGAGGTCAGCAATGATATGATACCTGACTACAGACACATTGTATTATATTTGATATCAACCAGGTTAGGTTTAGGGATTAGGGATTAGGGATAGGGTTAGGTTTAGGGGCTGTTGGGGCAATGCTGAGTCTACACCTAGTTGGACACCAGTGCCACGTCTCAACAAATAGCCGATCTACAAGCTCAATGTGGTTGCACATTGTTAAAACATTTTTTAATCTTTTGAAATCAATTACAGCGATAAACAGGGATTTCCTCATGACTCATGAAGTGACCCAAAAATGGGCCCTGACCCAGTGTTTGAGAAACACCTTGCAGACGTACCTGCTTGAGGTTAAAGTTCACAGTACACGACAGCTTACAGAGCAAAAAAAACAAGACTATAAAACTATCTTTATTATAAGGACCTTGCTATGGTTGATGATAACACACAAAAAAAAACCTGTTGTGGTTTAATTATGATCTCAGAAAAAATAACTCTTCAGCTCTTCTCTGTCAATATTATATTAATCTCATTGAAAAAATTTAAGAAAGTAGAATATAAAGGCAAAATATGGTATGAATTTAAAAATAATAATCTGCGCTTGTCAACCTGCGTACAGCGTGAAAGAGTCCAGGGAAGGGTTAACTTTTATCAAGGTGCAACGCAATGCTGACTGTAATCTAAATGTTACTTCATCATGAGTATCAAAGGTGAAACGTTCTTACACTGAGAGACAGCAGAGATCATATTATCTACAATTCTCCTCATTAACAGAGAAGATTTCATCCGGGTGAGTATATTGTTATTGGGTTTTCTTTTCAGTAGCCTATACATGACAAAAATGTCTGAACTCACTGTTGTTTTGAAACAATACAGTTGTTGAAAATAGCCAAACTATTTGAACTATTTTAAAATGTTTTTCAGAATAGTAAAGAAATGCGTAACCATAAGGGGCGGGATAAATACAAACAAGTTGCTTTATACGGTACATAGCAACAAGCAACAAGGGTACCGTCTTGAAAGGTAAAAACCCCAAAAGGGGTTCCCATCCTAAATGGGTTAAAGTGTATAGTACACACACACACACACACACACACACACACACACACACACACACACACACACAGGTATATATATATATATATATACACAGTATATATATATATATATATATATATATATATTAGGGGTGCAACATATCGAACCGAATATCGAAAATCGAATCGAACCGAGAAATATCGAACCGAATGACCCTGTACCGAACAATACAATACAATGCCACTCCACATCCCCCTGGAACCCCCTCAAGGACCCCTAGGGGTCTGCAGAGCCCACTTAGAGAAGCACTACCCTAGAGGTTGGTTACCGTATATTGTTCAAAGTTAAAACAAAAAAATCCACACACACACACACACACACACACACACACACACACACACACACACACACACACACACACACACACACACACACACACATATAATAAGAAAAAAATAATACATTAAATTAAATTAAATTGTAAAATAAAGAAAAACAATCTGTAAAAGGACTAATTTCATTTCTTCTTTGACATGCTTGTCTGTCATGTGCAATGATGATTGCTTGGTAAGTTAATGTCCAATGTGAAGTGTCTTTTGATAAGACTGATAAGTGATAAGAGATAGTAGGCCTACAGTACTGTATGTCATTGCACGCAGAGCATGCATGAGCGGTGTACAGTATATCATGTAATTGTAGAGCAGTAATATATGGGCATATCGGTCGGATCAGCAGTGCGGCATAGGTATGAGGGCCACGTATCGGCTCGAACCCCTAGTCTATACATTTCATAACTTTCCTTCACACATCTTGAGAACAGCCTGACCAATCAACTCGGTATGTAAATCTACAAATACCAGACCGGTGCCTGTTGGGAAGAACAGCAGATGTATGACCTCAGAGTATGACACAGCATCCAGACAGACAGCCATGGTGGCGACACTGTTTATTATCAGTGAAGTTATCACGCTCATCTCCAAATTTGGGCATTGTTTCAGCAAGAGGCTGTTACCTTGGTGGCGACACTGTTTAGTATCAGTGATGTCAGCATCCAGACAGACGGTCAGACAGACACCGGACGGACGGACACTCGCTAAATTAATAGTTATGGTGTTTCATGCTGCCATCAATATGACATCACTGTACTGACATCATAGACATTATGTAAATTCCTGATGTCATCAATATGACATGATAGTACTGATGTCATAATGTAGACTGGCCTCCAAGTACTATGATGAGTACTGCACCACATAATCTAACAATAATTGGTGCAACAGGTACAATGGGTATTGTATAACAAGAGGGGAGGGAATACGTTCCCATCAGACATCATTCCCAATGGGCATCGGCCTGGTATACAGTATGGTATACTTTAAGTTTGTCTGTATAAATGAAGAGCATTATAATTGAAAAACACTTACTGTTTTCACTTTTACTTTCAGTGTGTATAAATGGCGTCCGCTAGCTGTCTCCTGTCTGAAGAGCAGTTCCTGTGTTCCATCTGTCTGGATGTGTTCACTCATCCAATCACCACTCCATGTGGACACAACTACTGCAACGCCTGCATCACACAGCACTGGGACAGCAATGATGTGTGTAAGTGTCCACTATGTCAAGAAATCTTCTATAGGAGACCAAAATGCTCTGTTAATAAAGTTCTCTCTGAGATGGCTGATCAGTTCAGACAGTCAATGGAGCTGAAACAAATGTCCAGCACAAACCAAGAACCTGCTAAACCAGATGAAGTCTCCTGTGACGTCTGTACTGAGACCAAACTGAAGGCTCTGAAGTCCTGTCTGGTGTGTCTGGCCTCCTACTGTGAGACTCACCTGGAGCCTCACCTGAGAGCCACAGTGTTAAAACGACACAAACTAATCGACCCTGTAAAGCACCTGGAAGACGTTATGTGTAAGAAACATGACAGACCTCTGGAGCTGTTCTGTAAGACTGACCATGTGTGTGTTTGTCAGTTCTGCACTCAGTTAGACCACAAGTCACATCACATTGTATCTCTGAAAGAGGAATACGAAGGAAAGAAGGCTGAACTGGGAAAGACAGAGGCTGGAGTTCAGAAGATGATCGGGGAGAGAAAGCTGAAGATTCAGGAGGTCAAACACTCAGTAGAGCTCAGCAAGAAAGATGCAGACAAAGAGATCGCACACAGTGTGCAGATCTTCACTGCTCTAGCGAGCTGTATTGAGAGAAGCCAGGCTGAGGTCATTGATGTGATTGAAGAGAAGCAGAAAACAACAGAGAAACAGGCTGAAGGCTTCATTAAAGAGCTGCAACAGGAAATCACTCAGTTAGAGAAGAGAAGCTCTGAGCTGAAGCAGCTTTCACTCACTGAAGACCACCTCCATCTGCTCCGGAACGTCACATCCACCAAGACCTCTACACCCACCAAGGACTGGACAAAGATCAATGTCCATCAGACTTCATATGTGGGCACTGTGAGAACAGCTGTGGCTCATCTGGAGAAGACACTCAGTCAAGAGATGGAGAAGCTGTATGATCAGCTGAGTAGGATCCAACAATATGCAGTGGATGTAACTCTGGATCCTGATACAGCACACTGCAGACTCACCCTGTCTGAGGATGGAAAACAAGTGAGTCATGGAGACTTAGAGAATAATCTCCCAGCCAACACAAAGAGATTCTTTCCTTGTCCCTGTGTCTTAGGAAAACAAAGCTTCTCCTCAGGAAGGTTTTACTATGAGGTTCAGGTTAAAGGGAAGACTGCCTGGGATCTAGGAGTGGCCAGAGAGTCCATTAAGAGAAAAGGACAAATCACATCAAACCCCAACAATGGTTACTGGTCTATCGTGTTGAGGAATGGAAATGAGTACAAGGCTCATGCTACCAGCACCGCTCTCCTCCCTGTAAGAGAGGAGGTCCAGAAAGTGGGAGTGTTTGTGGATTATGAGGAGGGTCTGGTCTCCTTTTATGATGTGGAGGCCAGAGTTCATCTCTACTCTTTCACTGACTGTACCTTCACTGAGAAACTCTATCCATACTTCAGTCCCTGTAATAATGCTGCTGGTAAAAATGTTGTTCCTCTGATCATATCTCCTGTCAATCACTCAGATTAGACTAATCCTGAACTTTACATGAAACTTTATTTGCATTCAAGACAACACATGTGTTCATCAAAGTTTTGGTGTTACGGTCTCTTCAATCAAGTCATTTAACTGGTGTCTGTAATGATGTATTAGTTCCATTATATTGAAAAGCAACAACTTAATAAACACAAAAACTTAATTTTACATCTGAATTACAGCCAAAAAATACTAATTATGGTGAATGGAGTTCTCCTTTGAAGCAAGGGTTTATCTTAACACACAATTACCTATCTGAGAGACTGTTGAAATGTCTACATTTCTACTTTGGTACAATAACTAGGTTGTATATTTTATTTCATGGCATTATAGTTCAAGTTCAATTCAACACTTTAGTCATTAATGTTCTGTATAGAAATAATGTCTGTCAGGAACAACTATATTGTATTTTCAGTGTCTTACACTTTAATGTAATTACTTTATAACAATTAATTAGACAATAATACAATGATGTTGATGCTAATGATTGACTATCTTATGTAGCTGATTGTGATCCTTCAAAATAAATCAGCAGTTGTGTGCACTCCTTGATTTTGACTCCCTTTGAAATGAAATAATAATACAAAAATGAATACTAATAAAACCATCGCACAACTATAAACACATCGAGGGAAAAACACAATCAATGCTTAAAGTATGATAACAGAGGAAAATAACAATACTTCAGCTTTCTATTCTTCTCATGGGAAATAAATATAATAAGAAAACTCAAATATATAAATGTAAATATGAATTAACATTTTTATTCTACACTTGTCAAACTGCACACAGTGTGAAAGAGTCCAGGGTTAACTTTTGACATGGTTGAATCTAAACATGTGCTGAATGAGGATCAATCAATCAAAGGTGAAACAGTCTCACACAGATTGACAGCAGAGATATTCTCTACAATAACCTTCAACAGGATTCTCCTCATTAATAGAAAAGACCTCAGCACATACATACTGTATGAATTCAGGATTGACAAGGGTTTTGTTTGTGTTTTCCATTTAGCCTTAATGTCTGACTGTACCACATGCTGTTTACATTTCTGACTAATACAGTATTCAATCAATCCATACATTTCAGTACACAAGACATGGTCACATTTTGATGCCATCTGGAAGGGACTGGAGCCAGTCCCTGGACCTGAGAAAACTTCAGGCTATACTGACATCTGCTGGTGTTTATCTGCAATTAAAACGGTATGTTAAGCAAGACAACCTAATAAAAATCTGGTTAAAGATATTAGACTCTGTCTTTGAACCCATCTCCTTCAATGGTTGTGATATATGGGTCACCTTGCCAACCAATAACTTGAGAAATAGGACAAACAACAAACCGGGACTCTGCAAGCAAAAAAAAGAAAAAAAAGAAAAAGCGTTATACCCTGTGTATTTATAACATGTATATAACAACACAATGTGACATAGCACTGTTTACACAGTGCCGTACACCGTCCAATGTATATACTTTCCACATTTTCAACATTTTCTTCTTTTTAATTATTATTCCAACACTTGCTTTGGCAATGTAAACGTAGGGTTTTCATGCCAATAAGGCTCCTTTGAATTGAATTGCAATTACAGTTGTTGCAATTGCAGATGGTTCAACATGCATACCTGAGTGGCTCACTCCTGTGCTGAGAGTTAGGGGGCGTCTGTCTTTAGAGACAGCTTTTGGGACAGTTGATTGAGAGATCTTGTACAGGAGAGATGGCTCTTTAAGGTTGTGTTCTAGTGTGCAGGGAGGAGGTCCCAGAATTCATGGTTCCACCAAGCGTCCACCAAAGATTTTTCATTTAGGAAGATTTCTCAATTGGAGCCACTAAAGGCGACATGGTACACAAGTCCTACAATGGTCTCATTGAGCCGGCGTCTGACAGAAATCTCACACAACGACACGCGTCCTAAGTTTACTGGTGCTAGATCCCACAAGAGGATGTTGCTGGGATAGAGACATTTTGATAATAACGTTTATTTTCTCTTGATTTATCTCTCTGAGAAAACCCATTTTAGTATAACTTTTGGGAATATTGTTATGGCTTGTGACAATCGGGTCCAATATTTAGATCAGTGACCATGGAGCTAAAGAATGATTCAGAAGCTGGGTTCATGTTCACTCACCCATTGGAATCAATAGACTCCAAACTGCGTCCCATCTCCTAAAAAGGTGTCTGTCCACTTCACACAGATGCAGGAAGTAAACCGGAGTCTTGCTAATTCCTTGGCGTCCACACTCCACAGTGTTCTACTTTCAGTTCCTTGTGGAAACATGGGCAACATTTTCAACAGTTCCCCTTTGAACAGTTTCACAGCACATCAGGGGCCTGTTATCTGTAATGGAAAAGCCAGCCCACTAATCTACTGGACAGCTGCCATATCAGCCCATAATTAATGTTAAGATATGCTCTCACATTGTAGTCTTTCTTATTTTGTATTTCTTATTTTGTATTTCTAGCTTTACTATTCTATTTACTAAGGGGCATTAACTGGACAATGTTCAAACTAATGAGGACTGATTATTGATGTGATGAAGACTTGATTGAACTCATTTGAGCCACCTGCGAGTGGGCGTGTGTATTGTCCTGATATGGGTGTGTTCAATAAAACGCCTCACTGAAGAGTGAGGGCAGTCCACTGAAGGCTGTGTAACAGAGAGGTGCCGTCTCCCGTCTCCATGTTTGTCCTATTATTTTCCCCGTGAGTTATTTTGGTGCTATTTGTGTTTAGTTTTAACTGCTGATGTTGACTTTGCTAAGAGGTTATGGGCCCAGGTGAGGCAAAACCTAGAGCAACTAATATTTTAAAACTAATACTTAAGACTAGGCGCGTGTAGACTCCGCGAGGAGTCATAGCACGCCGGGTCGTAGCACCATGACTAGTAGGAAACCAGCAGAGCGGAGTGGGAGCCGCTGGTCGCGTTTAGTTTTTGACGGTGAAGAAAATAATTATGAACTGTGGGAGACCAAGTTCTTGGGCCACCTTCGTTTGCCGATGATAAGAGCCTGTCCCTCGTGATGCGGGAAGCACCCGACGACGGCCGAGCAGTACTTATATTGAAAGACTATTATCAAGGCAGAGGAAAGCCTAGAATTATCAGCCTTTATACTGAGCTCACCTCGCTCCAGAAATCAAGCAGCGAGAGTGTAACCGATTATGTGATACGGGCTGAGACAGCCATCACCGCGTTGAGAAACGCCGGCGAGACTTTGAGTGACGGGCTACTTGTAGCTATGGTGTTAAAAGGGCTTCCTGAATCTTTTAAGCCTTTTGTAATACACATCACGCAAGCAGACGAGACCGTGGCTTTTCCTGAATTCAAGACGAAATTGAGGAGCTACGAGGACACCGAGAAAATGCGTGCTCCAGACACAGAGGACAACGTGATGACAGTACGGGGACGACGAGCAGCGAGGCCCACCAGAGGAGGTACAGGCCGGGGTGAACGTGAGCAGCAGCAGCAGGCGGCGGCGGCGGACGTGGTGTGTTTCAGGTGTGGAACACGAGGACACCTCGCTCGCTCTTGCCAGCGCACAATATGGTGTAGCCACTGCAGAAGCGCCACACACCGCGACGAGACCTGCCGAAGCAAGAAGCGACGAGGCCGAGATGACGCCCGTAAAGCTTCAGAGAAGACAGAGGAGGAGGACGAGTATGCGTTCCGGCTGAGCGACATGGCAGCAGACTTCCAGCCAAGCCGAGATGTCAACGTGAGGGGCCTGATGGTAGACTGCGGGGCGACCTCGCACATTATTACCGACGTCGCCAAGTTCAAGTGTTTCGACGGCGAGTTCAAGGCCGAGTCACACTGTGTTGAGCTGGCCGACGGCACCAGATGCACAGGCGTAGCAGAACAGCGAGGCGACGCAGTGGTCTGTCTGACGGACAGCTCAGGCCGACAGCTGAAAACAACGCTGAAAGACGCGTTGTACATCCCCTCCTATCCCCAAGATATCTTCTCTGTGAAAGCAGCTACAGCTAGCGACGCGACGGTGATCTTCAAGAAAGGAAAGGACGTTCTGATCCACAAAGATGGTACGAAATTCCACATACACGTACACAACAGGCTTTATTATTTACACACAGTAGATAATGATGTGAAATGTGATGACCAAGTTAAAGGGTGTTTTGATTTAAAAACCTGGCATGAGATACTCGGTCACTGTAACTATGAGGACGTTTTGAAGTTGCCACCTGTTGTAGAGGGCATGAAAATTAAAGGTGCAACCAGCAAACCTCCACATTGTGATGTGTGTATTCAGGGCAAATTTGTGCAGACCATTAATAGAGAGCCTGATGCTAGAGCTACAGAGCCACTAGGGCTCTGGCAGATTTGGCCGGGCCAATTACTCCAGAGTCCAGAGAGGGGTTCAAGTATACACTGTCGTTTACTGATGATTTTTCCAGTGCTGTATTTGTGTATTTTCTTAAAAATAAGAGTGACACAGTGCAAGCCACTGAGCGTTTTCTGGCTGATGTAGCGCCTTATGGCAAAATTAAACGTCTCAGATCTGATAATGGTACCGAGTACACAGCTAAGAGCTTTAAATCTTTAATGGTTAAAAATGGTATTCGGCACGAGACCTCAGCTCCGTATTCTCCACATCAAAATGGAACAGCCGAGCGCAATTGGCGCACACTTTTTGATATGGCGAGATGTATGTTAATTGAGAGTGGGCTACCAAAAGGCCTGTGGCCTTATGCTGTACAGACAGCTGCTGTTATTCGAAACAGGTGTTTTAACAAACGAACAAAGCAAACACCAGTACAGGCGTTGACTGGGAGACAACCCAACCTGTCCAAAATGCAGAAATTTGGTTCAGAGTGTTTTGCTTATGTTCAGGACAAGAAAAAACTTGACCCAAGGGGTGTAAAAGGTGTTTTTGTTGGGTATGATAAAAGTAGTCCAGCATACCTTGTCTATTTTCCTGACAGCAGGAAGGTTCAGAGAAATAGACTAGTCAAGTTTGTTTCTCAGCCTGGTGTTGCGCAACAAACTCAGACTAATGTTGATGCTGATGATGATGATGATGGTCTGAAGGGGAAGTACAGGGCCAATAGACAGCAGAGTGTAATCCCAGTAAAAGACCAAGTTCCAGTCATTGTGACTGATGAGGTTCCAGTCATTGAGACTGAGGAGAGTAGCCAACCAAAAGCAGTTGAGGCTACTAAGCATGAGCCTAAAACTTACCCTTCTAGAGTGAGAAGGAAGCCATTTCACCTACGTGACAATGTTTCTCTGTCTGCTGAAGAAATGGACCAGGTCCAAAGTAACATTGATTACTGTTATAGAGTCACTTGCAACATACCTGTAACTTTTAAAGGTGCCTTGAGCTCAGACAAATCAAAAGAGTGGGTTAATGCGATGGACGAAGAAATGCAGTCTCTTAAAGAAAATAACACATTTACTCTAACCAACTTGCCTGTGGGTAAGAAAGCAGTGGGGGGTAGATGGGTTTATGCTTTAAAGAAGAACATTGATGGATCTGAGAAATACAAGGCCAGGTATGTGGCAAAGGGTTACAGTCAAAAGTTGGGAGTTGACTACGAGGAGACATTTTCTCCTACTGCTAACTTGACTAGTGTCAGAGTGTTGATGCAGAAAGCAGCACAGGAAAACTTGATTTTGCACCAGATGGATGTCAAAACTGCCTACTTAAATGCACCGATAGACTGTGAGATCTATATGGAACAACCAGAGGGTTACAAGGTGAAATCTAGCACCAATGAAAAGTTGGTCTGTAAGCTAGAACGCTCATTGTATGGGCTTAAACAATCTGGCAGAAACTGGAATAAAGTGTTACATGATTATCTGACTAAAAACCATTTTGTGCAAAATCAAGCTGACAATTGTGTTTACACAAGAGAAACAGAACACGACAAGGTGTTAATGGTGATCTGGGTTGACGATTTGATCATTGCTTCAAGTGATGAAAATGCTCTGAAGTCTGTGAAAGCGATGCTTGCTTCAAGGTTCCAAATGAAAGATTTGGGCAAACTCAGACATTTTCTCGGTATTGACTTTAACCAGATTGATAACTGTGTGAAAATGTCACAAGCAAAGTATGTTGAGAAAATCCTGGAAAGATTTGACATGCAGGATTGTAAACCAAGGTCTACACCTTGTGAACAAAAACTAAACTACACTGACAGTGCCGACATGATGAATGACGTCAGAAAGTATAGAGAGGCAGTCGGTAGCCTCATCTATTTATCTGTTTGTACGAGACCTGATTTGAGTTTTGTTGTAAGCAAGCTGTCACAGTACTTTTCAGAGCCAACTGATGAGCAATGGGTCACAGTTACACATGTTCTCCGGTATCTTAAAGGTACAATTGACAAAGAATTGTGTTACACAAAATGTGATACTTTAGGTCTACAAGCGTATAGTGACGCAGATTGGGCAGCTGATAATGACAGGCGAAGTACCTCTGGTTATTGTGTGAGCCTAACCAAAACTGGCACACTGGTTTCATGGAAGACCAAAAAGCAGCCCACTGTTGCACTGTCCACTTGTGAGGCAGAGTATATGGCTCTTGTAGCCACAGTTCAAGAGTGTCTGTATCTTAAACAGCTTCTTGGAGGTCTTGATAAACAAGTGTATCCACTACCTAAGGTTTTCGAAGATAACCAAGGTACAATTGCATTGGCAAAGAATCCTGTCAGTAGACAGAGATGTAAACATATTGACATCAAGTATCACTTCATTAGGTCCACTGTGAATGATGGTCACATTATTTTAGAATATTGTCCTACTGAAGAGATGAAAGCAGATGTGATGACAAAGCCTGCTACTAAATTTAAGTTGAATAAGTTTGCAGAGTTTATTTTTGGAAGATGATGTATTAAAAAGAGAGGGAAAAAAAAAAAAAAAAACTACTGTACAATGTACTTATGCTGACAAAGTAAGAGCAAGTGGGGGTGTTAAGATATGCTCTCACATTGTAGTCTTTCTTATTTTGTATTTCTTATTTTGTATTTCTAGCTTTACTATTCTATTTACTAAGGGGCATTAACTGGACAATGTTCAAACTAATGAGGACTGATTATTGATGTGATGAAGACTTGATTGAACTCATTTGAGCCACCTGCGAGTGGGCGTGTGTATTGTCCTGATTTGGGTGTGTTCAATAAAACGCCTCACTGAAGAGTGAGGGCAGTCCACTGAAGGCTGTGTAACAGAGAGGTGCCGTCTCCCGTCTCCATGTTTGTCCTATTATTTTCCCCGTGAGTTATTTTGGTGCTATTTGTGTTTAGTTTTAACTGCTGATGTTGACTCTGCTAAGAATTAATAACCTCCCACACCTATATCAGAACCACTGGCCTTCACACAGCCTCTCTCTGTCAGGAATGAGAGCGACATCACATGCCTACTGGCACTCACAATAGCAAATGACACTAATCACTACCCACACACACACACACACACACACACACACACACACACACACACACACACACACACACACACACACACACACACACACACACACACACACACACACACACACACACACACACACACAAAAGAAAAGAAAAGAAAAGATGAGTGTCAAAATGTTTTCATTTACTTCTTTCTATCGTTTTTGTGATTTTAACGGTTTGGATTTGCATGTATGCCCCCAGGTTGGGGGCATGCATGCAAGTGGCTAAATATGTATTTTTAGACACAATAAGCCCATTCCCAAGATGCACCACGATCTTTCATGAACAGATGTGACTTATATGGGGGCTGGTGTTAATAGTAATAAAGAAATTGCCGGCTTATTTGAGTCTAAAAATACATATTTAGCAACTTGTACGC
>NC_137813.1:10432871-10547871 GCF_963921795.1 Nannobrachium achirus | reverse complement strand
AGAAAGTGTGTGATCAGCTGAGTAGGATCCAAGCATATGCAGTGGATGTAACTCTCGACCCTGATACAGCACACTGCAAACTCATCCTGTCTGAGGATGGAAAAAAAGTAAGTCATGGAGACATAATGAAGATTCCCCCAGACAACACAGAGAGATTCTATAATTATGTCAATGTCTTAGGAAAACAAAGCTTCTCCTCAGGCAGGTTTTACTATGAGGTTCAGGTTAAAGGGAAGACTGACTGGACTTTAGGAGTGGCCAGAGAGTCCATCGACAGGAAAGGTAAAAGCTCATTGTGCCCTAACTATGGTTACTGGACTATATGCTTAAGGAATGGAAATTATTACACTGCTTCTGGTGGCCCTCCTATCCCCCTCCCCATAACAGAGAAGATCCAGAAAGTGGGAGTTTATGTCGATTATGAGAAAGGTCAGGTCTCCTTTTATGATGTTGAGGCCAGAGTTCATCTCTACTCTTTCACTGGCTGCACCTTCACTGAGAAACTCTATCCATTCTTCAGTCCCAGTGTTAATAATGCTGGTAAAAACTGTGCTCCTCTGATCATCTCTCCTGTCAATATTGATTGATTGGTTGAATGAATATTTTATTAACAGTTTATAAATAGTGCCGTGGTGCAATTATGCAATGGTGCCGAAATCCCTTATGGCTTGTTTCCATTGTGGTCCTGTGTATTAAATTCATGGAATCACACAGATTGGACACATTCTCTTTAGCTTTACACGAAAAAGGTTAGCTTGCATTCAAGAAAAACAAATGTGTTCATCAAAGGTTTGGTTTTAGTCAAGGGTCACTTCAAATCACATCTAATAATAAGTGTTCCTAATGATGTTTTATACATTTTATTGAAACACAATATCTTCATTTTACATCTGAAGTACAGACAGATATTACTTATTAAGTAATATATATGGTAAATATCTTAACATATTTCCTGTCTGAGACTGATGAACTGTCTACCATGGTACAAGAACTTGATTGCATGTTTTATTTAATCACATTCAAGATTACTATTACTAACAGTTAATTTAACACAACGATACAATGACTTTGATGCTAATGGTTGACTGTTTTATGTACCTGATTATGATCCCAATGATTGACTGTTTTATGTACCTGATTATAATCTCACTATGATCCAAAAATAAATCAGCAGTTGTAATTAATGCCTAGTGCCTGTGTGTGTACTCCTTGAATTTGACTCTTTATGAAAAAATAAATAATAATAATAAATATAGCTGCAAGCAGCGATAAAGTGGCCAAGGCAAGGTAGAAAAAGTAGGAAAGCAAAAAAGCATCAAGGGAAAGCAAAAAAGAAATCAAAGAAAAACTAGAAGCAGTGTTCTTCCGAACAGGTCTCCAGCAGGTCAGGTGTTTTTTTTTTGGCCTAGTGGTGACTATAATAGGCCAAAGTCAAAAGGGTACCACGTGTTCTTTGGCCTTTCACGGCAATCGGACGCTGCATGCGGGATTTGAGGCATTTTGTTCCAAAAATGGGTTTTGCAAAAATTGACCCGCTGGTGGCGCTATAACAGGCCAATGTGAGAAGGATGGCATCTGTTCCTTGGCCTAGTGGGAATGTGCGTGCAGAATCTCACACAAATAGCAGGCTGCGTTTGAGACATTTTCTTCAAAAAGGAGCAATCCTGCAAACCTTGGAATTCAATGTTAGCCAATTAGATAGAATATGATATTGGACAAATCCGTCATGATTACATCACTGTAGAGATACTGTGTGCCCATTTGTGTGATTATCGGATAAAATCTGAAGGAGTAATATTGAAGAATGCGTTTTCGGCCTTCTGGTGGCGCTATAAATGACAGAGACTCTGCCGATTTTACACTAATCGGCATAGTTATTGGTAAAAGCACAAATTGACCTCTACACAACATGTATGCAAAAGACTATATGCAACAGACATAAAATAGACCAAAGAACTCCTCAAGGTTTTAACTCAATATCTTTATTTTCCAACTTTTTCATTAGTTGTCTTTGTTGAAGAGTTGGTCATCAGGTTGTAAACCTTCAAAACAGAAGGTTAACAACCTAGCCATTTTCAGGCATGTCTTTTAAATCACAATGTTTTCAAATAATTCAAGTAGTAAACGTCTTCAAATAAAGTTTTTAAACATTAAGTATTGTGAAGTCTGAACCCAAAACATGAAATAAAGTTCTTCCCAAAACCGGGGCTTTTAACTCAAAATATGCTTCTTTCCAGAACTTAACAAACAGGGGTTACATTCGAAACATATGTTTCACAGTATGCCGTTGCTTCCATTAACACATGCCATTTCTCTTCCAAGACTCAGATGCAGCTCCTAATTTGCCTACAATGGGAACAGATAGAACCACCATTAGCAATGTGGCAAAATACAGAGCAAATGTGCGACAGAGGAGAACATAGTGGAGTTTTGCTTACTGCTCGATGGAAGAGTCCCTTCGAGAGCCAGCTACACAGTGAAGCAGAGCTCGGTGGTTAAGAGCAAAAACATTTGGATTGCCTGACTCGGAGAAGCTGTGTTGCGGCCAGGTGCTGACAAATCAAACTGATTGCAACAAGCAGCCATCTTAGCTGCTGCATTCTGGGAAATGTAGTTTTTCTGAAAACCAAACTAAGCCATCAGTTAGATTCAGTTCACATGCACGCACGCACGCACGCGCACGCACACACACACACACACACACACACACACACACACACACACACACACACACACACACACACACACACACACACACACACACACACACACACACACACATCTGTGCCTAACCATTCTGCATTAGAGGTGGGATTTATGGCTCTTTGAAGTGAGACAGTACCATCACATCGATCTGGCTCACTAAGAGAGCCGTTCAAAAGACTGGCTCATTTGGCTCCTTGTATATTTATATATTTTTAAGAAGAATTTGTTTAAACATGAATCCACAAGGTGGCACCACATTCCTCTGCTGACAGTTGAGATCACAATTTAGTATTTACCCTTTTCATAAAATGTGTGTGTAAATTAAGCTACCTTGACTTTTGTTATTCATAAAACACCAAAAAAAACAAGCAGGCAACAATGAACTCGCTCCTCCACTTGTTCTCTCTCTCTCACTCACTCACTGTACTCAGTCAGTACTCAGTGGAGTAGCAAGGAGATGTTGAATTGGGGGGAGGGGGTCTCCCCCCCAAATGAACGGCTCTCTACTGCGCGAACCGGATCCCAACGTTCACTTCAAAGAGCCGTTCAAAAGATTCGATTCGTTCGCGAACGTCCCAGCTCTATTCTGCATCTAGCCTAAGGCCCAGATCATGGGAAAACCCTACTCACGTCAGGGTGGGGGGTCCCCAGTTCAAATATGATTCTTTTTGGTTTCAGTGATATTTGGACTTACCCTCTACGGTAGTTCATCATGAAAATTTTACTTTGCATGTATGTTTTAGAGGCAGAAGAATAATTTGCATGAAACTTGCAATGTTGATTGAATTATTAAAAAAGCATGTTTCAATTTAAAAAAAAAACGATCTGACAGATCTTTAGATATTGGTCCAAAGTTCATGTAAAAAAAGTTCCGTGCACGTGACGCGAAAGTTCCGGAATAAAAGCGGGTTTAAGTGTTTTACAAACTGCTCAAAATTGCGGAAAATCTAAGGGCGGAGCTTACTTAACAAAGACAAAGATGTCTTCCGCTTGAGTCAAGGCACGCGTGTAAGCAAGTTGCATGTCTTCAAACGAAACGAGGCATGACTTATGCCCCTTTAAAGTTTGAGTTTTCAAACGCTTCGTATAGCGCCCCCCTTTGGCCAATTGGAGTAAGATTGCTTTCAGTGATATTTGGAATAACCCTCTACATATTTGCCAAATGCCATGAACGTGTCACTTTGCATGTATGATTTAGAGGCAGAAGAATAATTTGCATAAAACTGCAACATTGAGTGAATTATTAAAAAATAACGTTTCGCTTTAAAGAAAATCCGCCTAACTTCTCAGACCGTATTGGTCCAAAGTTCATGTAAAAAAAGTTTCGCGCACGTTACGCGAAAATCCCAGGAGGAGATACATTTTGACTGTTTTTCATATAATTCAAAATTGTGGGAGAAGTAAAGGTCAGAGGTCAAAAGTCAGAGCGTAAAAGTTGTTCGGCATGAGGAGACGCATAAGTGTATACAGGTTTCATTGCTGTACCTGAAACAGGGCATGAGCTACACCTGTTCAAAGTTGGCATTTTTCAAAGGCTTCCTACAGCGCCACCCTTTGTCCGATTGTTGCGAGCTTCGCGTTTTAGCCGTTTGGCATAGTCCTCTGCCATACTGCCGAGTTTCGTAAAAAGCGACTGCACGGTCTAGCCGCTAGAGCAAAAGTGGCGGAATAATAATAGTGCTGAAGTCCAATATCAATGAGTGGCCTTTTGCCACTTCGTGGCCTTGGCCACTAATAATACTAATGAAACTTTAAAGATGACTATTATTTGTGATATTTAATTAGTGTGTCAAAGTAATTCTCAAGCTCAAGTATTCAAAAGTAAAAAAATATAATGTGCCTTTTATTCTTAATATCATTATCAATGCATTGCTGTGTTGAAATTTAGAGCGTAAAATACATATGCAAATAATTAAAGAACAACTTTTAATAGCAAATGTACAAGCTCGCAATGCATCAGACCGTGGCACATTGTGATCTTGTAGAATGATCATCTATTTTCACTATATTTGAAATGGGGTGTTACGACCTGGCTCCTAGGCCATAACAAAAAGGAGAAAGACACAGCTTTTAAAAATGCACAAAGCAAGATATTTAATTACAATATAAACAATGACTTTAAAGTTTGAACAAATAAACCTTTGGGGTGTGTTAATCAGTAGTATGTGGATGTTGAATGGTGCAAACCAAAAGCTAGGCTAATAAGAAAGCCAACATGCTGCTGCTCTCCTGGAGAGACTGACTGAGAGAATAAAGCCACACCCAGCCTTTTATAGAGCACACTGGGAACATTGGCCAGGTGCTCCCATTGCACACCTGATTGTCAATCAGCAGGACCTGTGGGAAGTCAAGGATAGACAGGGGAATACAACCACTCAGGCCAGGGGTGGGCAATTATTTTTCCCATGGGGCCACATGAACAACAGAAAATATTTTGGAGGGCAGAGCCAAAGGTCAGTGCTCCCCGCAAGATGTGCTCCCTGCAAACTAAACACACCGACTTCAGTAAATAAATACTTAGCTGTCAAATCTTTGTTGAAAACCCAGCATTCTGCATCAACTTTTTTTAGCCACATTATCCATTTTTGATGGGTAGGCCTAAGGGTAAGGTTAGGCAGGTTGTCTTGACTTGTGGCCAGTCTGACCACCTGCTTGTTATTGAGACAAGAGCCAATGATCACGCACACGTGCTGATGATCAAAATAAAATAAATGTAGCTTTAGTCCATGCAAGAGGTTAAATTTGAAAATGTGTTTATTTTGTAATTTGCCATTAACCCTACAAGGGCTGGTCAGAGTGACCCCCGGGCCGCACAATGCCCAGGTCTGACTCAGGCGGCAGGCCCTAGTGAGCCAGACTACATGGGGCTGTGACAAGGGCTAAAGTGGTAATTCATAATAGGCCTACATTTTTGTACATTTGGGTCCCAAGAGTCCCCTTTAGGCTAGTGGTTAAAATTAAGATGTTGGCTTTCCACGCAGGGAGACCCAGGTCCGAATTATGGGGTTACTTGTTGTCTATTCACTCTGCGTGGCTCACAACGCTGTCAAAACTCGTCACAATGTGACATGCAGTTTTTCACATGATCAAAGGGACGCCATGTTGAAAGTGGTTACGGTCCTTGCATGTAATAAGCATTTATTAATTAAGATACGGTTATAATGTCCTTATATGGTGAAGTATTGTGAACAGAAACATTACTGATGTGGGGGTGTGTCAGTGTGCAATATTCAATTAAATAATCAATTAAAATGACATTGGAGCTGTGCGTAGCTGGCTATGCAATGCAGTTAGGTGTGTATAGAGGGAGTAAAGGAGAGGATACCCGAGGGGCTCCTGTGCTGAGATTCAGCCAAGTCACCTTGGAGTGCTTGGGGATGCCGGGCACAATGGCGGACATTTTGAAGGCTTCAAGGACCACAGCCTTTCAGCTGGTCCTCACAGGCTTTGTGAGCGCGGCCTGTAATAGTGGCAGGGCCCGCAGCCTTACGGACGCTCACGTGTTTAAAGATTCTGCGCACGAGTCTTCATATTTCCGTCTTGGCGTCCACACTCCACAGAGTTCTTCTTTCAGTTCTGTGTGGAAACATGGGCAGCCTTTTCAACAGTTCCCCTTTGAACAGTTTCACAGCACATCAGGGGCTTGTTATCTGTAATGGAAAAGCCAGCCCACAAATCTACTGGACAGCTGCCATATCAGCCCATCATTAATAACCTCCCACACCTATATCAGAACCACTGGCCTTTCCGACAGCCACGAATGAGTGAGACATTACCTGCCTAGCTCTCTCTCTCTCTCTCTCTCTCTCTCTCTCTCTCTCTCTCTCTCTCTCTCTCTCTCTCCCTTAGCAAAAACTGTACATTTCTGACAAACCACAAATCATCTGACCAGATCTTTCCAGGGGAAAAAGGTGAACTGAGAAAAGGAAAAAAAGGAAGTGAAATGTGTAGCCTAGCAACCGCTCAAGAAACTTGATCAAGTTATGTCTACATTTTAAAAGTTATGTGAGTCCTTGTTGCATACGTGTTTGCAGCAAAACACTGTTTTCTTAATGTCCCTGGCCTTTATTATTGATATTAACAATAATAAAGGCCTGACACATTTTGCTAGCTTTCTTCTAATTAAATTATTGACATATTATATGTTTGCATTGTTTGAATTAGCAGTATTAATTAACTCTTGCATTGTGTTAGAAACCTGCTGACACTTTTGGTGTTAGCAAAAAAAGCTGACAAATAGCCGATCTACAAGCTCACAAAATGTTGTTGCAGCGTGACACATTGTGAGCTGGTACATTTATGAAATTCTGTTTCTTTTATATATATAAAACATTACAGGGGCCTTGATCAGAAACAAAGTTGATGATGATAACGCATTGGAGAAAAAAAAGAAAAAAGAATCAAAGTTTAAAGTGTTACTGTATGATTTCAGAGGAAAATTAACAACTCTTCAGCTCTTCTCGGTCAATATTTGAACATTTGTAAGAAAAGTAGACTATAAAGGTAACATTTGGTATGAATTCGTGTTTTTAGTCTGCACATTATCAACCTGTATAAGTGTGAAAGAGTCCAGGGAAGGGTTAACTTTTGATACAGTGCTAATGACGTCTTGAATGTGCTGTATGTACAGTATATGAGAAGTGAAAGGCTTACACAGAGTGACAGCAGAGATCATATTCTCTACAATAACCTTCTATCAACAGGATTCTCCTCATTAACAGAGAAGACTCAAGCACAAACGGGTGAGTACAGTATTGATACGGTTTTCAGTACACTGTGCATAACAAAAATACCTGAAATTACACTGTATTTCTGTGAGAAGTCTAAGAGAAATAACTAAATACATTTACTACTAAATACTGTACTGTAATTTCAAAGCACTTGAACTTGATTTGAGTATATACTGTAGGCCTATATCATACTTCTTGTCATTGGCAGAATCACCCTCATAGGAAGAATAAAAGTGTGGTGTGGCCGTGCCCTAAAGGCAAATATTGCACTTTTTACAGTCATTGAAAACGTTAGTTACTGGCAGCGGTGGAAAAAGTTAAAGTAGCAATACGGCAATGTAGAAACACTCTGTTACATGTAAAAGGAATTGAAAGTTTAATTGAGTAAAAGTACAAAAGTATTAGTACGGTATAAAAAAAGTGCCAAAAGTATAAAGTAGTCATTATGCAGAAGGTCCCATTTCACAAAAAAAGTATAAAATCTATGAAAATGTTTAGAAAATAGCAGATCTTGGCTATTTTCAAATGGCTGAAATGTATAGGGCTGAAGTGGTTCTCAAAATCTAAAAAGTAATTAGTAACTTAAAATTTCAAATAATTATAGTGGAGTAAAAAGATTTGCCTTTGAGATGTAGTGGAGTAGAAGTAAAAATAATGAAAATTGGAACTACTCCAACTACTCATTACAAAACATGCATTAACCAACCTATAACTAACCTTTTTTACACTTGGAATATCTGCTATTTTTGAATGGTAATGCGATGTGTTGTGAGTGTTGGTTTTTAAAAGCATGAAGCATGTTTTATCACATGTGTTCAGATGTCATTGCAAGATTTCAAGTGTCCGCTGCAAAACCTTTCCATGTCTGTGGGACATTTATTATTATTTTCTTTTTTCTATCTGTTTTTTCTTTCTGTTTTTAAAAGCATGGAGCATGTTTTATCACGTGTGTTCAGATGTCATTGCAAGATTCATTGCAAGTGTCCATTGCAAAACGTTTCAATGTCCGTGGGACATTTATTATTATTTTCCTTTTTCTTCATTATGCACAATTTAATCTTTTAAGAATAAGTTTGAATGATTTTGATCACTCGTAAAGTGTCAGGATTACAAGCTCTAGGAGACCTTGCATCAGACTAGTTGTAACACTGCATTCATTAAAATCCTGTGGTGCACTTCATTAATCTCTCATGTAGATTTCTGTTTTGACTCTGAAGTGTATTTTTTCCACTGGCATTATTAACATAACACGTACGCATGGTCTAAAACTTCCTCATCAAGATAGAATACCTGTTCACCTTACTGGAAACCACAGCTATTGAAGCTACCGTGTCAAACACAAACTAGAAAGATGCAATTGTAAATTGCAAGTGTGGTTGGTAAACATTAACTTTGTCAGTATAAAGAGCATTATAATTGAAGATTTCATATTTTCACTTTATTTTCAGTGTGTAGAAATGGCGTCCGCCAGCAGCCTCCTGTCTGAAGAGCAGTTCCTGTGTTCCATCTGTCTGGATGTGTTCACTGATCCAATCACCACTCCATGTGGACACAACTACTGCAAAACCTGCATCACACAGCACTGGGACAGCAATGATGTGTGTAAGTGTCCACTATGTCAAGAAAACTTCAATATGAGACCAAAATGCTCTGTTAATAAAGTCCTCTCTGAGATGGCTGATCAGTTCAGGAAGACAAAGGAGCTACAAAAATCCTCCAACATAAGCCAAGAACCTGCTAAACCAAATGAAGTCTCATGTGATTTCTGTATTGAGACCAAGGTCAAAGCTCTGAAGTCCTGCCTGGTGTGTCTGGCCTCCTACTGTGAGACTCACCTAGAGCCTCACCAGAAAGCCACAGCGTTTAAACGACACAAACTAATCGACCCTGTGAAGAACCTGGAAGACCTTATGTGTAAGACACATGACAGACCTCTGGAACTGTTCTGTAAGACTGACCACGTGTGTGTTTGTCAGTTCTGCACTCAGTTAAACCACAAGTCACATCACATTGTATCTCTGAAAGAGGAATGCGATAGAAAGATGAATAAACTGGGAAAGACAGAGGCTAGAGTTCAGAAGATGATACAAGAGAGGCAACTGAAGATTCAGGAGGTTAAACACACAGTAGAGCTCAGCAAGAAAGATGCAGACAGAGAGATAGCAGACAGTGTGCAGGTCTTCACTGCTCTAGCGAGCTGTATTGAGAGAAGCCAGGCTGAGGTCATTGATGTGATTGAAGAGAAGCAGAAAACAACAGAGAAACAGGCTGAAGGTTTCATTCAAGAGTTGCAACAGGAAATCACTCAGTTAGAGAAGAGAAGCTCTGAGCTGAAGCAGCTTTCACTCACTGAAGACCACCTCCACCTCCTCCAGAACATCACATCCAACAAGACCCCTCCACCCACCAAGGACTGGACAAAGGTCGATGTCCATCAGTCTTCACACGTGGGAACTGTGAGGACAGCTTTGACTCATCTTGAGAAGACACTCAGTAAAGAGATGGAGAAGCTGTGTGATGCTGAGCTGAAGAGGATCCAGCAATATGCAACGGATGTAACTCTGGATCCTGATACAGCATATCCCAGCCTCATCCTGTCTGATGATGGAAAACAAGTCAGTTGTGGAAAGCCAGGAAAGGTAAAGAAGGATCTCCCAAACAACACAAGGAGATTCAGTTATTGTGCTAGTGTCTTAGGGGAACAAAGATTCTCCTCAGGAAGGTTTTACTATGAAGTCCAGGTTAAAGGGAAGACTGACTGGACTTTAGGAGTGGCCAGAGAGTCCATCAACAGGAAAGAACAAATCACAGCAAGCCCCAACAATGGTTGCTGGACTATAAGGTTGAGGAATGGAAATGAGTATGTGGCTCTCGCTGGCCCTTCTGTCATCCTCCCTGTAAGAGAGGAGGTCCAGAAAGTGGGAGTGTTCGTGGATTATGAGGAGGGTCTGGTCTCCTTTTATGATGTGGAGGCCAGAGTTCATCTCTATTCTTTCACTGGCTGCACCTTCACTGAGAAACTATATCCATACTTCAGTCCCTTTGTTAATGATAGTGGTAAAAACTCAGCTCCTCTGATCATCTCTCCTGTCAATCACACAGACTAGACTAATCCTCAGCTTTGAATGAAAAGGGTTAATTTCCATCCAAAACAACAACTCTATATATGAAAGGTCTACTGTCACTTAAAATCAAATACTTTGTATGTATCATAGATTGAACGCAATAAATTAATTTTACATCTGAAGTACAGCCAAATACGAATTAATGTATTTAGCTTAACACATATTGCGTGTCTGTGAGCCTGTTGAAATGTCTATATTTCTACTTGATTGTATGTTTTATTTCATGGCATTTAAGTATGAGTTCAATTCAACACTTTTGTTCACTCTACAGAAATAATGTCTGTCAGAAACAACATATTTTATTTTCAGTGTCTTCTTTAATGTAATTACTATCTAACAGTTAATTGAACACAGAAATGCTTTTTGATGGTCAAGATTTATTCTTTCATGTATTTGATTATAAATGATAGGAAAATGATCTTTCAAAATAAATCAGCAGTTGTAATTATAAGCAAATGTGTGTGTGCACTCCTTGCTTTTAAGTGATAAAGTAATACTAATAAAAACTAAAGAACACTTATTTGTGATATTTCCTTGAAATGGATTATTTAAAAGTTGCTGCATTGAAATTTAGAACAATAAATAAATATGCAAATAAATAAATCAGAACTTTTAATGGCAGTTCTACAAGCTTACAACGCATCACACCGTGCCACATTGTGAACTTGTAGATCAGCTATTTTCACTATATTTTAAATAGGGCTCAAGTGGTTAATTCATGATAAGTGTGTTGAAAATGTTGGTCCCAAGAGTCCCTTCCTAGAAATGTAGTCATGAGAAGAATATTAATGTTTGACATGTAGAGAATGAAAGACATGGGGTTACAAAAACAACTGGGAGTGCCATTTCCCCCAAAGCAGCATACTGTATGAACCCATGGCATGTTAACAAGCAACGCGGTTTATCAACCGCATTAAATACTGCTCACAGAAAGGCACAAAACACAGACAGATAGCTTACAGTACGCACTGCACTGCACAGCTCGATTAACAACACAGACAGACTATAGTGAGAGAATCCTGGACCAGAGAACACTTTAGGCTATGCTGACATCTGCTGGTGTTTATCTGTAATCACAGTCATATATCTGTTATAGCAACTTGTCTATCATGAGTGTCATTTAAACTTGATATATATTATTATGATACTTTTCATGATACCACCGTGCCTTTGTTGTGTCTCTTTACTCGTACCCCTAGACATATAGGGTAGGCTGTAGTGTAGTTGATTACACTGCTTAACCTTAACAAATGACACAACCTGCCTGGTGAAACAGGTTTTCAACAACTCCTAATGTGTACTCTTCAGTATCAAGCCCAATACGGAGACATGATGGCAACACTGGTTGCCCGATTCCCACCGGCAGTCTTCCTCCTCTACCAACTGGGCTAATTTCTGTTGTGTTGTAGTTTCTTATGAGTTATTTGCTTTGATAGTATTATGTTGAGAAGGAGTTAAGTTGAGTCTTTTGATCATTGTTTATGTTAAGGAGGTAATATATTTAGTTTATTTAGGTGGGTCAGTGACGTGACGCCCCAAAAAATGTGTTTTTAAAAAAACTTTAAATTGCAGGCATAAAAGTTATTTACTTTTGTTCTACTCACTCTCAACCTTATGGAAATACATTTTGTTTTTAGATATTTTATTGGAATCAGACTTTATTCAGCAGTTTGTTGTACTTGTGCCTAAAATCGTCATATGGTGTGACATGAAAATAATTGTTCATAAAATGAAAATGGAGTACATCTTTCTTAAGTTACTCACTTTATCAAAGTCCTTTATCATAACTAACCAGTGATCCACTATAGTTTTTTGAAAATTAATTATATCTGTATATTTTTTTCATAATCGACACTCTGTGTGAGGCCCATGTTCATGATCTTACAACATATTTTAAATGTATTCTGTCAAAACTTTCTCTAAAATTACACAAATATTTGTGACTCTTCCTGATAATATTCTCTATGTAATCCATAAACATTTTTTTGGTTTAATCATTAATAAAGGTATGATTTCTCACTATTTGGAATGTCACACCAAATGATTTAGTGTCACACCGTATGATCATATCTTCATGTGTCAAAGCAAACTGTGTTTTTAACCTACCTATTAGTGAGTACTGAACTTTACTGATTGATTAAACAATTACCCAGGATAACATGGCCTTAATATTTCTGAACAGGATATTATTGTAGGGCTTTAACATGGGATAAGAAAGAATTGTAGTAGTAGATGGATGATGAGGATGTGCACAGGAATGCTACGCACACCTAAGTCTTCTGCCGGCCCACGGCAGAAGGATCCTAAAGGGACAATAAGGCGCATAGCCACACTTGGAGCCAAGGCATTGAAGGCAACATTTTATTAACACCAATTAGTGGAAACAGAACTCAGCATTCAGGTAAATTGCTTTTTTTCCGAAGTCTCCTGAACTTGAACACAGCATTTTGTGTTGAACAAATGTAATTAGGAATCATGACATTACACCACATCTCCACTAGCTAAAGAGTGCTGGGTTGCGCAACTCTGAAAATAGCTGATCTACAAGCTCTCGCAGCACAACGTGTTGAGAGCTTGTAGATCAGCTATTTTCGCTAGTTTTGTCTCGGGTCCTACCTTAACACTGTCCACTGTCCAGTCCAGTGAGTGAAAGTACAAAAGTATTAGATCAGATTAGATTATACATTTAGACTGTATTATTTGTACATCAGCCAGTCGTATTTGGTGAGGGTAGCAAACCGGCTGCCTTGTTGAGGTTCTGCTATGCCACAGACAACCTCCTGCTCTTCGTAGAAAATGCAGTCTCGCCCCTTTGGCTCCTCTCTCCTTGCTGGGTCATTGTTTAGTTTCTCCCTGTACTTTCTCGTTCTCTCAGCACTTGTCATTTTCCAGCTGACAAAAGAAAATGGAATGTATAGTTTAAGACAAAGAGAAAATATTGTTTAGATTGAAACAATATGTTAAGGTTTCTGTGAAGGGGTTTCTGCTCTGTCTGATGAATTTGAAGTATCACTGAATGAAGCTAAAATATAGCTGCAAGCAGCGATAAAGTGGCCAAGGCAGAAAAAGCAGGAAAGCAAAAAAGCATCAAGGGAAAGCAAAGAACAAATCAAAGAAAAACTGGAAGCAGTGTTCTTCCGAACAGGTCTCCGGCAGGTCAGGTGTTTTTTGTTTGGTTTTTTTGGCCTAGTGGTGACTATAATAGGCCTATAGGTACATGATATCATTGCAATCCTTGGAAATCACAACATAGGTGTAGACATGACAGTTTGTATTATAATGCTTGTTTCAGGATTTATGATGCAAAATACATTATTTAGTAATGGCGGATATTAAAATACGCATCAAGGGGGGTTGGGGGACATTTATAGGAAGGCTCCATATCAGACATTGTTCAAGGAACCAAACTGTAAAGTCTACCAAATGTCATGGTATTATGCTAATTTAAACCCCAAGCGGGATTCGATCCAACGACCTTCTGCATGAAAGGCATGTGCCCTGACCACTACACTAGGCAGCCACAGGATCTGTTAACCATGTTTGTTTAAAAAAAAAGTTATATGTAGGCTGAGTGCCTTGATTTTATTGATTTATTTTTTATATTTTGGAGGCTTGGGGTGAAATCAATCTGAGTAAATGTAATCTCTCAGAGTATTTCTGACATTTTCGAGTGATCATATTTTCTTTTACTCAAAACCGAAAAAACAGCCGGTGGAGAAGGGCTCATTTTAAACATGAACGTGATCTGGAGTTAGATCAGACGTGTCAACATTAAAGAGTTTGACATATGCACATGCCATGGGCATCCAGGATGTTAACATCAACTCAACCCGACGTGGGGTTTGAACTGCCAACCATCCGTATACCAGGCAGAGGCACTGACCACTACACTACGTCAGTCACACATTTTGGACCTGTCATTTAAAAAAAATAAAGAAAAGAAAAAAGAAAAAGTTTCATGTAAATCTACAGTAGTTGTGGGGCTCATTTTAAACATGAACGTGATCTGGAGTTAGATCAGACGTGTCAACATTAAAGAGATTGACATATGCACATGCCATGGGCATCCAGGATGTTAACATCAACTCAACCCGAGGTGGGATTTGAACTGACAACCATCCGTACACCAGGCACAGGCACTGACCACTACACTACAGCAGCCACACATAATGGACCTGTCATTTAAAAAAAAAAGAAAAGAAAAAAGAAAAAGTTTCATGTAATGTACTTGACGCCTTCTTTCAAAATGATATAGTGCCCCCCTTTGGCCAATTGGGGTAAGATTGGTTTCAGCGATGTTTGGACTAAGCCTCTACAGTAGTTCATCATGAAAATTTTACTTTGCATGTATGTTTTAGAAGCAGAAGAATAATTTGCATAAAACCGCAATATTGATGAATTATTAAAAAAGCATGTTTCAATTTTTAAAAAATCCGATCTGACAGATCTTTAGATATTGGTCCAAAGTTCATGTAAAAAAAGTTCCGTGCACATGACGCGAAAGTTCCGGAATAAAAGCGGGTTTAAGTGTTTTACGAACTGCTCCAAAAGGCGGAAAATCGAAGGGCGGAGCTTACTTAACAAAGACACAGATGTCTTCAGCTTGAGTCAAGGCACGCGTGTAAGCAAGTTGCATGTCTTCAAACCAAACGAGGCATGACTTATGCCCCTTTAAAGTTTGAGTTTTCAAACGCTTCGTATAGCGCCCCCCTTTGGCCAATTGGAGTAAGATTGCTTTCAGTGATATTTGGACTAATCCTCTACATATTTGCCAAATGCCATGAACGTGTCACTTTGCATGTATGATTTAGAGGCAGAAGAATAATTTGCATATAACTGCAACATTGAGTGAATTATTAAAAAATAATGTTTCGCTTTAAAGAAAATCCGCCTGAGTTTTCAGACCGTATTGGTCCAAAGTTCATGTAAAAAAAGTTTCGCGCACATTACGCGAAAATCCCAGGAGGAGATACATTTTTACTGTTTTTCATATAATTCAAAATTGTGGGAGAAGTAAAGGTCAGAGGTCAAAAGTCAGAGCGTAAAAGTTGTTCGGCATGAGGAGACGCATAAGTGTATACAGGTTCCATTGCTGTACCTGAAACAGGGCATGAGCTACACCAGTTCAAAGTTTGCACTTTCGAAGGCTTCCTACAGCGCCACCCTTTGGCCGATTGTTGCGAGCTTCGCGTTTTAGCCGTTTGGCATGGTCCTCTGCCATACTGCCATGAACGTGTCACTTTGCAGTATGATTTAGAGGCAGAAGAATAATTTGCATGAAACTGCATTATACGGTTAATTATTAAAAAATAATGTTTCGCTTTAAAGAAAATCCGGCTAACTTTTCAGACCGTATTGGTCCAAAGTTCATGTAAAAAAAGTTTCGCGCACGTTACGCGAAAATCCCAAGAGGAGATACATTTTTACTGTTTTTCATATAATTCAAAATTGTGGGAGAGGTAAAGGTCAGAGGTCAAAAGTCAGAGCGTAAAAGTTGTTCGGCATGAGGAGACGCATAAGTGTATACAGGTTTCATTGCTGTACCTGAAACAGGGCATGAGCTACACCAGTTCAAAGTTTGCACTTTCGAAGGCTTCCTACAGCGCCACCCTTTGGCCAATTGTTGCGAGCTTCGCGTTTTAGCCGTTTGGCATAGGCCTCTGCCATACTGCCGAGTTTCGTAAAAAGCGACTGCACGGTCTAGCCGCTAGAGCAAAAGTGGCGGAATAATAATAATAATAATAATAATAGTGATGAAGTCCAATAACAATGAGTGGCCAAGGCATTGCCACTTCGTGGCCTTGGCCACTAATTACATTTTATGTAAAAATGTTTAAAACAAATGTTTAAATGTACAAAAGAAACATGGAACTTTGTTATTTGTTGTTATATCTGTAGTTAAATACAGTATAAATCATATGGTGTGACAGTCAAGTCATATGGTGTGACAAGCAGACATGTCACACCATATGATTAAGTGTCACACCATATTACTGTTTTCTCCATTTAGGTTTACCTTGAGGCTACTATGTACACATTAGCATGCTAACAGCATGCTAGCTATAACAAAGCAGCCTAGATCTACATGGAAATATGACCAAAACTTCAAATAACTTAAGCTTTTTTTAAAGAAAAGGTGTCACACCAAAAGACATCCAGAATGGTGAGTTTGTCAACGTTTCAACAAGATGGCATTTCATGAAAATGTTAAAATCATAACTCACCTCAGACACCTGTCTTGCAGTTGTGCTGGGAGTGCTGAATAGCCTTACAGAAGAAGGACCTCTCTAGCCAATAGGTGTCCAAATAATTGCCTGTTTAATTTTTCCAAACTAGTGTCACACCAAATGATTTTGGGTTGGGGGACAAAATGTTTTTGATCAGAAATGACTGAAAACATTATGCTTTGACTTTGAAAAGATATAGGCTCAAAATAGACATTTTTTTTTAGCCTAAATTCATTTTCAAATGATTTTTAGCAATTCTTTTTCTTAGTTTTATTCAAGTTCCCACTTTGAGAAACAAGGTCAGGACAGTCACACCATATGAGTTTTGCCATGTTTGGTTGAAGATTCTGAAGAAATGAGGAATGAAATGTTTTAATCTTGAGTAAGTTCACATAAAGCTTAATGTCCTGCACAATATTCAGAAGGTTTTTGACAAATATATTTTTTATTTATACATGTTTGACACCGAGGACAGCAAAAACGTTACGTCACGTCACCCACCCTTAGGTAGGTAAGCGATAATCTATACATTTTGATTTAGCTCTCTTTTCACTAGTTGCTTCAATAATCCTACATTTTTTAGATTTATGAAACCAACTTTATGTTACTCACCCTAATCGCTGTTGTTACTATTTTGTAAATACCCTTTGTTTGTGTGGCTACTTGGGAGTTGGGGAAGGCGGGAACGTATTAATGTTGTGTCTCTGGCATCTCTCTAGACTGGTGCATAGCAACTGCAGGAAACCCCCCCAACCCTAACCCCTAACCCCCCCCCCCCCACACACACACACACACACACACACACACACACACACACACACACACACACACACACACACACCCTCCCCTACCTGGCCATGCCCACAGTGGGTGTAGCCAGGAATAAGGTTAATCGACACACTGGTAAAACATTTTTTAAAGTATATTAACAGAGAGAAATAACTGTTAAGTGTTTCTATTCTTCTCATTGGAAGAAAAGAAAACTTGAATATAAATGTGTACATTTGGTATGAATTATTATTTTTTTATTCTGCATACAGCGCAAGAGTGCAGGGAAGGGTTAACTTTTGACACGGTGCATCGGAATGTTGACATGAATCTACACGATGTGCTGAATGAGAATCAAAGGTGAAACGTTCCCACACAGAGTGACAACATAGATCATATCCCTACAATAACCTGCTATCAACAGGATTCTCCTCATTAACAGAGAAGACTTCAGCACATAGACAGGTGAGTACAGTATTGATTGAAGGTTATTTTAGTTTGTTATAATTTTAGCCTTAATGTCTGACTGTACCACATGCTGTTTACATTTCTGGCTAAATAAAGTATTCTATCAATCCATCAACGTCAATCAATCCATTAATTGTGTACAAGGGTCATCAAACATGTCTGTTGCAAGATTGTCCACGTCCAGGGCACATTTATTATTTTGTAAAATATATATTTTTATAAATATACAAAATATAAGTGTTAGCTTGTATGATTTTGATGACTTGTTAAGTGTCTCAATGAAATGCTCTAGGACAGAGATTTTCAAACATTTTTTTGTCTCAGGTCACTCCTGTAAATAACCTTTTCATCCACGGCACCCTGAATTACATTGTTACTTTACAGCACCTTACATTTATGTAAAATATTCAAATCATTCCCCTGATACAGTATGTCACTATGAAAACTTGAGAGAATATCTTTCTGTTTCCATTAGGCCTATACAACATAACTTTTATACATGGCATTTAACCACTTAAAGCCAAGCATCCCTATTATGGGGTGAAAATTCAACAAAAAGAGATGATCGACAAGCTCACAACGTGTCACGTGTGACGCGTTGTGAGCTTGTAGATCTGCTATTTTTGGTGAAGAAACTTGGTGTACTGTCGGCTAAAAAAGAACGCACCGAGTACAGGGCAACCCACATCCTTTTTACGAAGTAGAAAGACCAGTCCATACTCTCTCCGAAACCAAACCTTTCGTCTGAGAGTTCCAACTTCCTGAGGTGCAGCTTTCCGAACGCTAATGTGGGATAATGCTTTTCAGAAGTTCCGAAAATGTTAATATTAAGTCCATATACTGTATGTATATATGGATATATATTAATAAAGGATACAATAAATAAAATGTCCATATACAGTATGGGCATTCCCAGATGATGCCCTGTTAGGTTACCTTGTGCCCATATATGGAGATCCCCAGGCATCAAACCCAGGCCCTAACTCGCCAAGGCCCTGCTTGGCTTACGTTTTATGCCCACACATGGAGATTCCTATTTTATCAATATTAAGGACATTATTAAGGATATTATGTTATCAATATTAAGGACATATCTGGGAATGCCCATATTTGGTAATGCCCATATATGGGCATGTTTTGACATATCATTGCAGGGGTCTCCATATAGTGAGTAACTGGTCCCATATACATCACTGGCCAGATGGCCATTAAAGGGCGAGGTCGCATGTCACCCTGAGGTGTCTTACTAGTTTTAACACACTATTTTAATGGCGTCAACCGTCAACCTACTCTACAGGATTTAACAAGTCACAGACTGTTGGCATGCATCCAGGCTCATTACTATGTTCATTCACACTAGCTGGTGACACTCAGCTTTGGTAAACTTTATTTACTGGTGTGAACTTAAGGATTGTTTTTGATCAATGTGTGTGTGTGTGTGTGTGTGTGTGTGTGTGTGTGTGTGTGTGTGTGTGTGTGTGTGTGTGTGTGTGTGTGTGTGTGTGTGTGCGCGCGCGCTCTGGCAACCAATATGACAGGATGAACACCAACAGTGAGGGGGAAATGCTGACCACATGAAGAAACACTTTTCTCTCGTAGCCACAATGCAATAATCTTTTTTATTTTAATTTACCAACATTTCTGTCTTCTTCAGAGTATCACAGGATACTGTATGTTCACATGCTCCTGAAATGTTTAATGGGCGTAGCCTATGCCATGGTATTGCGTGCCATGAGCAGTTGCAACACTGATAACACCTACGCATATAGTCTAAGAATACCTGTTCACCTTACTGGAAACCAAAACTATTTGAAGCTACCGTGACAAATAAAAACTAGTTTAGCTTGATCTCCTGTCCTCAAGTAACACTGTCCTCTGAAAAGCCAGCAATCATTATAATAACCATATGACATAGCATGTGCATATGTGCCCACTCACACCTCTGCAGCTAAGAGGCCCTTTTGCTCATATATACTGTGCAATGAAAACACTGACTATAGAGGTATAGACCCAATTATTGAAATCCCAAACACAGGATAGACTTCATGGACCATGATGCCACATGCCAGTCTCAGGGCTGCCACCTGCCAGCATTCATCTCTTATTTTCAGATCAGGTTCTGCAAACAAATCCATATTAATCTGGGAGTTCAACATTAATCAAGACCAAATAAGCGAATACCGTATTTTCCGGACTATAAGGCGCACTTAAAAGCCTTTAATTTTCTCAAAAAACTACAGTGCGCCTTATAGTCCAGTGCGCCTTATATATGGATCATTCATTGACATTGATATTCCCTTTAGCACAGCTCCATCTGTTGGATGCATAACGCAACGGTAGCGTCTATTATGTGCGCCTTATAGTCAGGTGCGCCTTATATATGAAAACAGTTTGAAAATAGACCATTCATTGACGGTGCGCCTTATAGTCAGGTGCGCCTTATAGTCCAGAAAATACTGTACTTTAGAAACAAATCCTAAAAATCAATACCACCAATATTTACAGTCGCTTATAATAAGCAGACATGGCAACACTGTAAACAGGAAACCCTTTGATACAACGGCAAACAAACGAACAAACACATTTGAAAAAGGGAATCAAAAATCAAAGCTGATCTACAAGCATCATCATTTGTGAGCTTGTAGATCAGCTTCATAGCACATTGGCATAGGCAATATATGGCACATTAGCAGTATACATTTAGAGCTAGATCTATGTGTTTATATTAATATTATTGACCACATTTTTTCTGTCTTGTGGCAAAAATAAAATATTTATGATAATTTCCATCATAGGATGCCATAGTGATGATCCCTGTATCATGTGTGTTCTGTTCCTTGTGTGCTTCACAATAGCATGCACTGTGGATGGGGGGCCTGTCCCAAATTGCCTGCACTAGGGCCTGTCGCACCTGTGGAATGCCTGGTTGGAAGTCGGAAGTATCAGTGCTTCTCTCAAAACATATCTATAAATCCACAAATTACACGTTACTGCGAGCTAGTTCAGGCTACAGTATACACTCGAGAGGCTCAGCTCTGTGTGGGTGATGTACATGGGACGACGGGTACAACGGGTATTGCATAGCTAAAGGGGAATGAGCCCAATTGCATATGGTACATTATACTTAAGTTTGTTTGTATATAAGATCATTATAATTGAAAAACATTTCATGTTTTCACTTGTTTTCAGTGTATCGAAATGGCATCCGCCAGCAGCCTCATGTCTGAAGAGCAGTTCCTGTGTTCCATCTGTCTGGATGTGTTCACTGATCCAATCACCACTCCATGTGGACACAACTACTGCAAAACCTGCATCACACAGCACTGGGACAGCAATGATGTGTGTAAGTGTCCACTGTGTCAAGAAACCTTCTATAGGAGACCACAATGCTCTGTTAATAAAGTTCTCTCTGAGATGGCTGATCAGTTCAGACAGTCAATGGAGCTGAAACAAATGTCCAGCACAAACCAAGAACCTGCTAAACCAGATGAAGTCTCCTGTGACGTCTGTACTGAGACCAAACTGAAGGCTCTGAAGTCCTGTCTGGTGTGTCAGGCCTCCTACTGTGAGACTCACCTGGAGCCTCACCTGAGAGCCCCAGCGTTAAAACGGCACAAACTAATCGACCCTTTGAAGAACCTGGAAGACGTTATGTGTAAGAAACATGAAAGACCTCTCGAGCTGTTCTGTAAGACTGACCACGTCTGTGTTTGTCAGTTCTGCACTCAGTTAGACCACAAGTCACATCACATTGTATCTCTGAAAGAGGAATATGAAGAAAAGAAGGCTGAACTGGGAATGACAGAGGCTGAAGTTCAGAAGATGATCGGGGAGAGAAAACTGAAGATTCACGAGGTCAAACACTCTCTAGAGCTCAGCAAGAAAGATGCAGACAAAGAGATCGCACACAGTGTGCAGGTCTTCACTGCTCTAGCGAGCTGTCTTGAGAGAAGCCAGGCTGAGGTCATTGATGTGATTGAAGAGAAGCAGAAAACAACAGAGAAACAGGCTGACGGCTTAATTAAAGAGCTGCAACTGGAAATCACTCAGTTAGAGAGCAAAAGCTCGGAGCTGAAGCAGCTCTCACACACTGAAGACCACCTCCACCTCCTCCAGAACTACACGTCCACAAAGACCCCTCCATCCACCAAGGACTGGACAGAGATCAATGTCCATCAGTCTTCACATGTGGGGACTGTGAGGACAGCTGTGGCTCAGCTGGAGAAGACACTCAGTGAAGAGATGGAGAAGCTGTGTGATGCTGAGCTGAGGAGGATCCAGCAATATGCAATGGATGTGACTCTGGACCCTGATACAGCACACTGCGATCTCATCCTGTCTGAGGATGGAAAACAAGTACACGATGGAGACATAACCAAGAATCTCCCAGACAACACAAAGAGGTTCTCTAAATGTCCCAATGTATTAGGAAAACAAAGCTTATCCTCAGGCAGGCTTTACTATGAGGTTCAGGTTAAAGGGAAGACTGCTTGGACCTTAGGAGTGGCCAGAGAGTCCATCAACAGGAAGGGACAAATCACAACGAATCCCAACAATGGTTATTGGACTATAATGTTGAGGAATGGAAATGAGTACAGGGCTGCTGCTGTCCCTGCTCTCCTCCTCCCTGTAAGAGAGGAGGTCCAGAAAGTGGGAGTGTTTGTGGATTATGAGGAGGGTCTGGTCTCCTTTCATGATGTGGAGGCCAGAGTTCATCTCTACTCTTTCACTGGATGTACCTTCACTGAGAAACTCTATCCATACTACAGTCCCTGTGTTAATAATAGTGGTAAAAACTCTGCTCCTCTGATCATCTCTCCTGTTAATCACACAGACTAGACTCATCCTGAACTTTACTTGAAAAAGGTTAGTTTGCATTCAAGACAACAAATGTGTTCATCAAAGTTTTGGGTTTAATGTCTCTTCAAATCAAGTAATTTAACTGGTGTCCATAATGATGTATTATAGATCTGTTATATTGAATTTTATCTGAAGAACAGCCAAATACTAATTATGGTAAATGGAGTTCTCCTTTGAAGCAAGGGTTTATCTTAAAATATGAGCTGTCTGAGAAATGTCTACATTTCTACTTTGGTACAATAACTTGGTTGTATATTTTATTTCATTGCATTATAGTTCAAGTTCAAGTCATCAAGTGTCAGGAACAACACTATTGTATTTTCAGTGTCTTATTCTTTAATGTAATTACTTTATAACACTTAATTAGACACAATAATACATGATTTGATGTTAATGATTGACTAGTTTATGTAGCTGATTATGATCCTTCAAAATAAAACAGCAGTTGTAATTAAATACCTCTGTGTGCACTCCTTTATTTTGACTCCCTTTGAAGTGTGGGGGAAAAAAGAAGAAGAAAAATAAAATAAATACTAATAAAACTAAACACACTAGGGGGAAAACAATCAATGTTTAAAGTATGATAACTGAGGAAAAATAACAATACTCCAGACTCCAGCTTATCTATTCTTCTGATGGGAAGGAAATATAATAAGACAACTCAAATATAAATGTGGTATGAATTAACATTTTTATTCTGCACTTTATCAACCTGCATACAGTGTGAAAGAGTCCAAGGAAGGGTTAACTTTTGATACGCTGCAAAAGCATGACGTCTTGAATGTGCTGTATGTATATGAGACGTGAAACAGGCTTAGTGACAGCAGAGATCATTCTCTACAATAACCTGCTATCACCAGGATTCTCCTCATTAACAGAGAAGACTTAAGCACAGACAGGTGAGTACAGGATTGATGAGGTTTTCACGTTTTAGTACACAACATATAACAAAAATACCAGAAATTAAACAGTATTTCTGTGAGTATTTCCGTATTTCTGTGAGGGAGTCTTAGTGGAAACTAAATACATTTACTCAAGTACTGTACTTAAAAGTTCATGGCACTTCAACTTGATTTCAGTATACATGTATAGTGTAGGTACTTTTCATACTGTACTTCTTGGCATTGGCAGAATCCACCCTCATAGGCAGAATAAACGTGAAGCGTGGCACTGTGGCCGTGCCCTAAAGGCAAATATTGCATTTTGTTATGTCAACTACAACTACAGTATTTGAAAACTTTAGATATTGGCAGTGATGGAAAAAGTTGTTAAAGTAACAATACTGCAATGTAGAAACACTCTGTTAGAAGTTAAAGTCTTTAGAGAATAGATGGACCTACAAGCTCGAGCGTGTATATCCTATTTTCAAATTGCTGAAATGTATAGGTTAAATGGTTACTGTATGTTTTGCAATAATCCAAATCTACAAAGTAGTAACAGTAATTAGTAACTTACATTTTCAAATAATTATAGCAGAGTACATTTGCCTTTGAGATTTAGTGGAGTAGAAGTAAAGGTTATGAATGTTGGAATTGCTCCAACTACTCCCGTAAAAATACCAAGTACTTGAGTAAACTTGACACCAGTAGTTACTGGTTACTTAGTAGATTTATTTTACAAAACATGCATTAACCAGCTTAAAGCGTACCTGTGTTATGCTTGGAATATCTGCAATGTTTTATCACGTGTGTTCAGGCGTCATTACAAGACTTGCAAGTGTCCATTGCAAGACATTTCCATGTCTGTGGCACATTTATTATTTTGTAAAATATATATTTTTCATTATAAAAAATCTTTTAAGAATGTGTTTGAATTACTTTGATCATCGTAAAGTGACAGGATAACATGCTCTAGGAGCCGATCATGCATCAAAACATCATGTACGTTTCTGTTTTGACTCTCAAGTGAATTTTTACATGGCTCCACTGGCATTTCTTACACAACACCTACGCAAGACGTCTTCATCGGTCTGGGTATATTAGTAAGACCTTCATCAAGATAGAATACCTGTTTACTTAACTGGAAACCACACCTATAATGAAGGGTAGCTTAATTTCATTATAGGTGTGGTTCCCAGGAAAGTAAACAGGTAACAGGTGACAAACAAAAGCTAGTTTAGCTTGATCTCCTGTCCTCAAGTGACACTGTCCTCTAGAAAGCCAGTAATAACCTATGCCATATATGTGCCCACTCACCTCTGCAGCAAAGAGGCCAGGTGATCAAGCAGTGAGAAAGCACTACTGTTTGTTGACGTTCTAACCACGATTCATGACCAATTTGCATACTTAATTTATTTGCATGTGGAGGATTTCCCTCATTCCCCTAGTAATACTATGACATACGGGTAATTCTTTTTTCAAAGTCTGCATCGGCCCTGACTTACAACGCATCACGTGACGCATTTTGAGCTTGTAGATCCGCTATTTTAGGTGAAGAGAACTGGTGTACTGTAGGCTAAAAGAGAACGCAAGTAGAGTGCAACTCATGTCCGTTTTACTAGGTATAAAGGCCAGTACTCTCTCCGAAACCAAACTTTTCGTCGGAGAGTTCCAACATTCCGACGTCCAACATTCCGAACCCTAATTCGGGGTAATGCTTTTCAGAAGTTGCGAGTGACGTCATTTTGTAGTTGAACCGGACCTTTGCGACAAAAAGTTCCATTTCGGAGAGAGTATGGACAGGCCTTAAGTGGTTAATCTGAAATCATATACATTCCAAATATTATCAAAGTTTTCTCAGACACCCCTGGACTGGCGTCACAGCACCCTAGGGTGCCACGGCACCCACTTTGAGAAACCCTGTTCTATAGGAGCCCTTCCATCAAACTAGTTGTAACACTGTATTTCTTATAGAATCCTGTGGTGCCCTTCATTAATCATGATCTCTCATCATCATGTACGTTTCTGTTTTGACTCTCAAGTGTATTTGTACCCTGGCATTTCTTACATAACATGATTTTAACACACTATTTTAATGGCGTCAACCGTCAACCTACTCTACAGGATTTAGCAGGTCACAGACTGGCATGCGTCCAGGCTCATTCCTATGTTCATTCACACTAGCGGGTGACACTCAGCAGCTTTGGTAAACTTTATTTACTGGTGTGAACTTAAGGATTGTTTTTGTTCGATGCATGTGTTTTTGATTGATGCATGCTCTGGCAACCAATAGGACAGGATGCATGCATGCACACAAACATTGAGGGGGTGCTGCTGACCACAGGAAGATACACTTTTCTCTCGTAGCCACAATGCAATATAACAACGTTTCTGTCTCCTTCAGAGTATCACAGGATATGTGCACATGCGAGCAGTGCAACACTGATAACACCTACGCATGGTCTAAGACTTCCTCATCAAGATAGAATATCTGTTCACCTTACTGGAAACCACAACTATTTGAAGCTGCCGTGACAAACTAAAACTTGTTTAACTTGATCTCCTGTCCTCAAGTAACACCGTCCTCTGAAAAGCCAGCAATCATTTTTAACAACCATATGACATAGCATGTGCATATGTGCCCACTCACACCTCTGCAGCTAAGAGGCCCCTTTGCTCATATAATGTGCAATGGAAACACTGACTATAGTGGCATAGACCCAATTATTGAAATTCCAAACACAGGATAGACTTGGACCATGATGCCACATTTAATGCCAGTCTCAGGGCTGCCACCTGCCAGTATTCAGTATTCACCTCTTGGCCCTTCTCCAGGGTGGTGCCATGGAGTTTCTCTGTGTGCTGCTTCATTAAATCTGTTCACTTGCACCCTAGTATAGGCTGCTGCAAGTGTAATACAGGTAGCAAGAACCAGTAAGACTCCCTAATCGGGAGATAAGCGACCGTAGGTGGCTTATCTCCACAAATAGGGCAAAAGTTTGTTTTTCCAAAATCTTCCTGATCCATGTTGATGACATGAGTGTAGACATGCTGTGTAGTGATATTCGTGATTTTAGGGCAAAAACTGTAGGAGCAGTGTCCAAAAATGTGTTTTAAAAATCGGCCTGAAGGTGGCGCTAGAATAGGGCCATGTGAGAAATGAGGGGTGGGGTCTCCGCGTTGCCTTGGCGGACGAATAGGTACCGGCCCCGGCTCTCCCGGACGCTCCTAGCCCGAGTTATGGCATTTTATGTGCGCTGCAGTGGCAGGGGGTCCTCCAGTGGGGGCGCCACCACTATTGCATCCGTTCTGGAGCACCAGGAGTCGGTGGTCCCCGGGAATTCCCCGTGAGCAGCCCCGTTGGGGTGGTCATTTGGTCATTTTTGCACATTTGGTCATTTTTTACATCTGGGGGTCCCCCAGGGACCTGGGGGTCCCTGGGGCTCCGGGGGTCCTTGGAGGTTGTAGTTTGGCAGGCAAGGAGTGTGTGTGTAAAATCTGGCATGGATCGGGTCAACGGGTGCGGAGATATAAGCAGGGAAAAAGTGTGACGTGTGACGTGTGAGCACATTTGGTCATTTTTTACATCTGGGGGTCCCCCAGGGACCTGGGGGTCCCTGGGGCTCCGGGGGTCCTTTGAGGTTGTAGTTTGGCAGTCAAGGAGTGTGTGTGCAAAATTTGGCATGGATGGGGGCAACGGTTGTGGAGATATGAGCAGGGCAAAAGTGTGACGGACTCACTCACTCACTGACAGACAGACAGACAGACAGACAGACAGCCCGTGGAGGTTTTGGTAGTAAATGCGACCTACGGTCGCAACAATAAGTGGCCAAGTCTATGAAAACAAGCCCTAAAGCACCCTGTAGATTTTACCACTTTACAGCTTTTTTCAGCTATTTGAACTTAACAGATCTACAAGCTCACAACAGACCACACCACGATGCGTTGTGAGCTTGTAGATGTTATTTTGAACATTGAATATATTAAATATCTTGATTTTTTTAAAACATTTTAACAACACAAATCTTGTATGAGGTTCCCTGGCTCACAATATTTTCAGATCTGGTTCTGCGGACAAATCCATATTAAACTGGGAGTTCAACATTAATCAAGACCAAATAAGCAACTACTTTATAAACAAACCCTAAAAATCAATACCACCAATATTTACAGTCGCTTATAATAAGCAGACATGGCAACTCTGTAAACAGGAAACCCCTTTATACAACGGCAAGCAAACAAACACATTTGAAAAAGGGAATCAAAATCATTTGTGAGCTTGTAGATCAGCTTTATAGCACATTGGCATAGGCACTATGGCACATTAGCAGTATAGAGGTTGAGGACTGGGCGTGGCCTTGCAAAAATCGGCCACTTCCGCCCGCCATGTTCGTTGCTATCTTTCTTGTGAGACTCTTGGATAAAAGGAAGCGATGACCGGAGAACAGCAATGACAGTTCGCTGGTTATAGACACGATGGATTGGTCAATGCAAGTGTACTCTATTACAAGTCAAAGTTCAGTAGGCCTATTCAAAATTTACATGAGTAAAAGTATATAAGTATTGGTAATGGTATCAAAATGTACTTAAAGTATCAACAGTAAAAGTAGGCCTACTCATTGTGCAGAATGTCCCTTTCAAGTTATCAAAACATCTTTTGAAAATAGCATGGATCTAACATTGTGAGCTTGTAGATCGGCTATTTTCAAATGGTCAAAATATATGTATATGCTGAAGTGGTTAATGATGTTTTGTAATAATAATCAAAATCTACAAAGTATAGTAGGCCTAGCATTACTAACTAAAGTTTTGAAATAAATGCAGGGGAGTAAAAGTAGGCCTACAATATTTGGATCAGTGATGTAGTGGAGAAGAAGAAAAAATATTCGCAAAGTACATGCAACTCAAAAGTGTACTTAAGTACAGTACTTAAGTAAATACTTAATTACTTTACACCACATAGCGTGCCTACAGACAGTTATTGGGCCACTGCCAAGACCACTTGCAATTTGACTCGGCCATTACTCTGTCAATTTTCATCAAAAAATTAAAATTTAAACGTGTCCATATTCACTGGAATGTCTGCTCTCATTTGCTGGTGCTCATTATTGTCTCCCAATAAAAAGATATCACGCTAAAATCGCGACTTCGGCTGTCCATGCATGAGTGCAGAAAGAGCACAAGCAGATCAGAACAGCCATCACATTCATCCATTGCTTTGGAAATAAAGATCGGTTTATAATAATATAACATTCCCTATAAACAGTAAAATGTGTGTGATCGTTATGTTGATCAAATATGGTTTTATTGAAATGCAATCAAAGCCTAGAGCAATTGAAGTAAAAGTATCGTTGCTTGCTCAACAAGTAGAACTAGTACAGACTGATCTTGATGCATCCAAGACCTAGCAATGTATATGGCTGCCAAAGAGGGCGGAGTTAAGCCCAGAATCTTATGGTGATGTCATAACCGACAGCCTCTATACATTTAGGGCTAAATCTATGTGTTTATATTAATATTATTGACCACTTCTTTCTGTCTGTGGCAAAAATAAAATATTTATGAAAATGTCCATCATAAGATGCCATAGTGATGACCCCTGTATCATGTGTGTTTTGTTCCTTGTGTGATTCACAATAGCATGCACTGTGGGTGGGGGGCCTGTCCCAAATAGCCTGCACTAGGGCCTGTCGTACCTGTGAAATGCCTGGTTGGAAGTTGGAAGTATCAGTGCTTCTCTCAAAACATATCTATAAATCCACAAATTACACGTTACTGCGAGCTAGTTCAGGCTACAGTATACACTCGAGAGGCTCAGCTCTGTGTGGGTGATGTACATGGGACGACGGGTACAACGGGTATTGCATAGCTAAAGGGGAATGAGCCTTGCATATGGTACATTATACTTACGTTTGTTTGTATATAAGATCATTATAATTGAAAAACATTTCATGTTTTCACTTGTTTTCAGTGTATCGAAATGGCATCCGCCAGCAGCCTCCTGTCTGAAGAGCAGTTCCTGTGTTCCATCTGTCTGGATGTGTTCACTGATCCAATCACCACTCCATGTGGACACAACTACTGCAAAACCTGCATCACACAGCACTGGGACAGCAATGATGTGTGTAAGTGTCCACTATGTCAAGAAACCTTCTATAGGAGACCAAAATGCTCTGTTAATAAAGTTCTCTCTGAGATGGCTGATCAGTTCAGACAATCAATGGAGCTGAAACAAATGTCCAGCACAAACCAAGAACCTGCTAAACCAGATGAAGTCTCCTGTGACGTCTGTACTGAGACCAAACTGAAGGCTCTGAAGTCCTGCCTGGCGTGTCTGGCCTCCTACTGTGAGACTCACCTGGAGCCTCACCTGAGAGCCACAGCGTTAAAACGGCACAAACTAATCGACCCTGTGAAGAACCTGGATGACGTTATGTGTAAGAAACATGACAGACCTCTGGAGCTGTTCTGTAAGACTGACCACATGTGTGTTTGTCAGTTCTGCACTCAGTCAGACCACAAGTCACATCACATTGTATCCCTGAAAGAGGAATACGAAGTAAAGAAGGCTGAACTGGGAAAGACAGATGCTGAAGTTCAGAAGATGATGGTGGAAAGAAAAATTAAGATTCAGGAGGTTAAACACTCAGTAGAGCTCAGCAAGAAAGATGCAGACAGAGAGATAGCAGACAGTGTGAAGGTCTTCACCACTCTAGCGAGCTGTCTTGAGAGAAGCCAGGCTGAGGTCATTGATGTGATTGAAGAGAAGCAGAAAACAACAGAGAAACAGGCTGAATGTTTCATTAAAGAGCTGCAACAGGAAATCACTCAGTTAGAAAAGAAAAGCTCTGAGCTGAAGCAGCTCTCACTCACTAAAGACCACCTCCGCCTCCTCAAGAACTATATGTCCATCAAGACCCCTCCACCCACCAAGGACTGGAGGAAGGTCAATGTCCATCAGCCTTCATATGTGGGCACTGTGAGGACAGCTGTGGCTCAGCTGGAGAAGACAATCAGTAAAGAGATGAAGAAGCTGTGGGATGTGTTGAGGCAGCTCCAGCAATATGCAGTGGATGTAACTCTGGACCCTGATACAGCATACTGCAAACTCATCCTGTCTGATGATGGAAAACAAGTGATACATGGAGACGTAAAGAAGAATCTCCCAGAAAACACTAAGAGATTCTCTTCATGTCCCTGTGTCTTAGGAAAACAAAGCTTCTCCTCAGGAAGGTTTTACTATGAGGTTCAGGTTAAAGGGAAGACTGCCTGGGATCTAGGAGTGGCCAGAGAGTCCATTAAGAGAAATGGACAAATCATATCAAACCCTGACAATGGTTACTGGTCTATCGTGTTGAGGAATGGAAATGAGTACAAGGCTCATGCTATCAGCACCGTCCTCCTCCCTGTAAGAGAGGAGGTCCAGAAAGTGGGAGTGTTTGTGGATTATGAGGAGGGTCTGGTCTCCTTTTATGATGTGGAGGCCAGAGTTCATCTCTACTCTTTCACTGACTGTACATTCACTGAGAAACTCTATCCATACTTCAGTCCCTGTAATAATAATGGTGGTAAAAACTCTTCCCCTCTGATCATCTCTCCTGCCAATCACTCAGATTAGACTAATCCTGAACTTTACATGAAACTTTATTTGCATTCAAGACAACAAATGTGTTCATCAGAGTTTTGGTGTTACTGTCTCTTCAATCAAGTCATTTAACTGGTGTCCGTAATGATGTATTAGATCTATTATATTGAAAAGCAACAACTTAATAAACACAAAAACGTAATTTTACATCTGAAGTACAGCCAAAAAAATACTAATTATGGTGAATAGAGTTCTCCTTTGAAGCAAGGGTTTATCTTAACACATAATTACCTGTCTGAGAGAGTGTTGAAATGTCTACATTTCTACTTTGGTACAATAACTTGGTTGTATATTTTATTTCATGGCATTATAGTTCAAGTTCAGTTAAACACTTTAGTCATTAATGTTCTGTATAGAAATAATGTGTGTCAGGAACAACTATATTGTATTTTCATTGTCTTACACTTTAATGTAATTACTCTATACCAATTAACTAGACACAATAATACAATGATTTTGATGTTAATGATTGACTATCTTATGTAGCTGATTGTGATCCTTCAAAATAAATCAGCACTTTGTGTGCACTCCTTGATTTTGACTCCCTTTGAAGTGAAATAATAATACAAAAATGAATACTAATAAAACCATCGCACAACTATAAACACATCGAGGGAAAAACAATCAATGATTAAAGTATGATAACAGAGGAAAAATAACAAATACTATCTATTCTTCTCATGGGAAACGAATATAATAAGAAAACTCAAATATATAAATGTAAATATGAATTAACATTTTTATTCTACACTTGTCAAACTGCACACAGTGTGAAAGAGAGGGTTAACTTTTGACGTGGTTGAATCTAAACATGTGCTGAATGAGGATCAATCAATCAAAGGTGAAACAGTCTCACACAGATTGACAGCAGAGATCATATTCTCTACAATAACCTATCAACAGGATTCTCCTCATTAATAGAAAAGACCTCAGCACATAGACATACTGTATGAATTCAGGATTGACAAGGGTTTTGTTTGTGTTTTCCATTTAGCCTTAATGTCTGACTGTACCACATGCTGTTTACATTTCTGACTAATACAGTATTCAATCAATCCATACATCTCAGTACACAAGACATGGTCACATTTTGATGCCATCTGGAAGGGACTGGAGCCAGTCCCTGGACCTGAGAAAACTTTAGGCTATACTGTCATCTGGGGTATGTTAAGCAAGACATCCCAATAAAAATCTGGTTAAAGATATTAGACTCTGTCTTTGAACCCATCTCCCTCTATGGTTGTGATATCTGGGTCCCCTTGCCAACCAATATCTTGAGAAATAGGACAAACACCAAACCGGGACTCTGCACGCAAAAAAACGTACCCTGTATATAACATGTATAACAACGCAATGTGACATAGCATTGTTTACACAGTGCCGTACCCTGTCACCTTCCCCATTTTCAACAGTTTTTATTTTATTTTATTATATTCTGACACTTGCTTTGGCAATGTAAACGTAGGGTTTCATGCCCATAAGGCTCCTTTGAGTTGAATTGCAATTACAGTTGTTGCAATTGCAGATGGTTTAACATGCATACCTGAGCGGCTCGTTCCTGTGCTGAGAGTTAGGGGGCGTCTGTGTTTAGAAACAGCTTTTGGGACAATTGATTAAGCCTTTGTAGAGATCTTGTACAGGAGAGAGATGGCTCTTTAAGGTTGTGTTTGTGCAGGGAGGAAGTCCCAGGATCAGCCAAATCAAATCAAATCAAAGATCTATCCTTTATTCCTTTCACCAAGTAAATCCCAAGATAGTGTGAATCCTTCCACAGCCTTACTCAATCCCTGCCATGTAAATTAAAGTAAACAAGACACGCAAAAAGTTCTTCTTGACTCGCTAATAGTCAGATGACCGCAAGTAACCCCAAGTTACACCAAATTTCGTAGCCTGTCGTAAACTGTAGAATGACTACGCAACCACCACAGGCTGGCAACACATTTCTGGTCGGTCACATTTTTCCGTGTAAAAATGCGGGCCATGATGCGTGCATGCATGCCTCTTCAGGCTCCTTCTATGACAGAGAGAGAAGAGCTCATTCAGGAAACAGCGCAAATGTGTCAGATAGATTTATTTTGCCTTTGTGGCAACAGAAAAAACAGGGAATTATAGGTCTTAAATACCTAATTAACGCCGCTATTTTTTGGGAAATGTAACTGGTAACGATCCTACTAAATTGCAGAAGTAACTTGTTAAGTTACTCCCTACCACCAAACCTAACAGCGCTACGTAACGTTGTTAGTTATAGCGCCGTTACACCCAACACTGCTTATAAGTGGGTGCTGGCATCTGAAATAAATCTTGCACGCGACCTATGTTCAGTGGTGCTAGATCCCACAAGAGGATGTTGCTGGGGTAGCGAATCGTCTCTCTGAGAAAAGCCATTTTAGTATAACTTTTGCGAATGGCTTGTGACAATTGGGTCTAATATTTAGATCAGTGACCATGGAGCTAAAGAATGATTCAGAAGCTGTGTTCCTGTTCACTCTCCCATTGGATATACTCCAAACTGCTCCCCGTCTCCCAAAAAGACGTCCGCCCACGTCACACAGATGCAGGAAGTAAACCGGGAGTTTTTCTATTTCCGTCTTGGTGTCCACACTCCACAGAGTTCTTCTTTCAGTTCTGTGTGGAAACATGGGCAGCCTTTTCAACAGTTCCCCTTTGAACAGTTTCACAGCACATCAGGGGCTTGTTATCTGTAATGGAAAAGCCAGCCCACTAATCTACTGGACAGCTGCCATATCAGCCCATCATTAATAATCTCCCATACCTATATCAGAACCACTGGCCTTTCCGACAGCCACGAATGAGTGAGACATTACCTGCCTAGCACTCTCTCTCTCTCTCTCTCTCTCTCTCTCTCTCTCTCTCTCTCTCTCTCTCTCTCTCTCTCTCTCTCTCTCTCTCTCTTAGCAAAAACTGTACATTTCTGACAAACCACAAATCATCTGACCAGTGTGACCAATGTGTAGCCTAGCTACCGCTCAAGAAACTTGGTCAAGTTCTGTCTACATTTTAAAGGTTATGTGAGTCCTTATTGCATAATTGTTTGCAGCAAAACACTGTTTTCCTAAAGGGGTAATGTCACCTAAAGGGGCTGAGGGGCAGATTACACTGTGACATGAGCTTCTCTGAAAACGGTCTGAAACAGTCTGAAGCTCATGTCACAGTGTAATCTGCCCCTCACCCCCAACAACAGCTGTCCAGTACAGTAAGTAGTCATACAGTCAGGCTATACAGACAATTAATTTGATTGGCTTATAATTGCGCATCCCCACAATGACATAATAAAAATATTAACTTGTTTTTTAAGATGATTCTTAAAGTGACAGTAACCCTTTAGATGACAGCCCCCCTTTAATATACCTTGCCTTTATTATTGATATTAACAATAGTAAAGGCCTGACACATTTTGCTAGTTTTCTTCTAATTCAATTATGTATGTATTTATTCTATGTTTGCATTGTTTGAATTAGCAGTATTAATTAACCCTTGCATTGTGTTAGAAACCTGCTGACGCTTTTGGTGTTAGCAAAAAAAGCTGACAAATAGCCGATCTACAAGCTCACAAAATGTTGTTGCAGCGTGACACATTGTGAGCTGGTACATTTATGAAATTCTGTTTCTTTTATTTTTTTGGATATCCAGATTATTTGACTTGTTTTATTATGAAAAATCATATTTTTCAATCTTTTGAAATCATGATTACAGGGACAAAGGGATATTTACTCATAATGACACAAAACAATGGGTATGTGACCCACAAATGGGCCCTCTGATATAAATCCTGTGACATTTAGCAGCTTACAGGGCAAACAACATGACTATGCTATAAAACTATATATTAGTTACAGAGGCCTTGATCGGAAACAAAGTTGATGATAACAGATTGGAGAAAAAAAAAGAAAAAATAATCAATGTTTAAACTTTAAAGTGCTACTCAAGTATGATCTCAGAGGAAAATTAACATCTCTTCAGCTATTCTCGCTTAATATTTGAACATTTGAAAGAAAAGTAGACTATAAAGGTAAAATTTGGTATGAATTCATGTTTTTAGTCTGCACATTATCAACTTGCATAAGTGTGAAAGAGTCCAGGGAAGGGTTAACTTTTGGCACAGCAGCGCTAATGACGTCTTGAATGTGCCGTATGTACAGTATATGAGAAGTGAAAGGCTTACACAGAGTGACAGCAGAGATCATATTCTCTAACCTTCTATCAACAACATTCTCCTCATTAACAGAGAAGACTTAAGCACAGACAGGTGAGTACAGTATTGATACGGTTTTCAGTACACAGTACATAACAAAAATACCTGAAATTACACAGTATTTCTGTGAGACAGATTCTAAGTCTAAGAGAAATAACTAAATACATTTACTACTAAGTACTGTACTGTCATTTCAAAGCACTTGAACTTGATGTGAATATATACTGTAGGCCTATATATATATCATACTTCATGTTATGGCAGAATCGCCCTCATAGGCAGAATACAAGTGTGGTGTGGCCGTGCCCTAAAGGCAAATATTGCACTTTTTTAAACTACAAATACAGTCATTGAAAACTTTACTGGCAGCGGTGGAAAAAGTTAAAGTGATCCCTGAATATTAAGCCATGTAGGCTTTGATATGTTATAATAACCCTCTTTAACCAAAATATACTATTTAAAACACTTGCTATATATTCCTTTGAGAGAAAAAAAGTTATATCTTCAACCCATGGGGGGAGCCATTGCACTGTTCGTCGCATGCAGTGATGACGTAGGCAATGCATTTTGGCTGGACGGGCCCATTTAAAATGGCGGTGTAAACAAGTTTTAGATGTTGAATTAAACACTTACAGGCACAGCAAAACATCCTACTTGATATGAACAGAACAGAAAAGCACCACACTACTAACTACAGTTAATCTGAGCTTCAAGACAATGTTTTAAATATTGTAAAGAGAACGTTGTTTTGACGTTCCATATTAACCCTATGGGCCCGACCAGCCAAAATGCATTGTCTACGTCATCACTGCATGCAACGAACAGTGCAATGGCTCCCCCCATGGGTTGAAGATATAACTTTTTTTCTCTCAAAGGAACATATTGCAAGTGTTTTAAATAGTATCTTTTGGTTAAAGAGGGTTATTATAACATATCAAGGCCTACATGGCTTAATATTCAGGGATCACTTTAAAGTAGCAATACGGCAATGTAGAAACACTCTGTTACAAGTAAAAGGAATTGAACGTTTACTTGAGTAAAAGTACAAATACGTACAAGTACGGTATAAAAGAAGTGCCAAAAGTATAAAGTAGTCATTATGCAGAAGGTCCCATTTCACAACTTTTTAAAAAGGTATAAAATGAAAATGTTTAGAAAATAGCAGATCTACAATCTCAAGTGTGTATATTGACTATTTTCAAATGGCTGAAATGGCTCAAGTGGTTACTGTATGTTTTGTAATAATAATCAAAATCTACAAAGTAATTAGTAACTTAAAAATTCAAATAATGAGTAATGAAAATTGGAACTACTCCAACTACTCATTACAAAACATGCATTAACCAACCTATAACTAACCTTTTTTATCCCTTTGAAGGTCGCACCAAGAAGAAAACTGTCAAAACATTATTTCTTAGCATTTTCTATTCCCTTTAGGCAATTTTCGTTTTACAATACACCCCCAGTTATTAAAATATAAGCCTCTACCAAACGGTAGAGATGTACGTTAATGTTATGGCGCATTTAATAGGGTAACATTTTTAACTGATAGCTATCAAAATGAAACTTCTCCAGTTGATTACTTACATTAACTCATTGGCCGCCATTTTAACATTGACTGTTTGGCTCCCCTGCCATTTTGTTTAATGAAAAAATTGATATATTTTTTTTATATTGACATTTTTCCTAAATTCTGTATTCTGTATTTTGTGTCATACAGGACCTGAATTGAAACAGGACCACCTCTAGTCTCACCAAAAAATAAAACAAATAAATAAAAAGCTTTTTTTTCTATAGTTGCAGCCATCTCAAAATAGCCATTTTTGACCAAAATCCAGCTATAATTGAAACAACTGGAAATATTGACCTTTTTGTGATCGATCGCTTTTCAAGTGGATAACTCACTTGATATTTGTCTTTATGGCTTCAGGCATTATCAGATAAGTGTACTAATGTAATTATGTAATAGGATTTCTTTTTTTTTTATTTTCTGTTTAGAAAAATGCAGAGAAACATATTTTTATTGGCTATGTCTGACCATACACTCAGCAATTTCACATATATACTACTGTATATTGCAGTATTTATGTGAGCATTTATGTGAGCCCCCACTTGGGGGCGCTTTCTCTCTGTCTCTATGTGTCTGTTTTCGGTCTCGGATGGGTTTTGATCTGTACAGGTGCACACACACAAATAGACATCAAAGGGGGCATGAGTCTTTTTTCTAACATGTCCTAGAATGTGAAAATAGCAGATCTACATGCTCTACAAGCTCAACACATCGCTCTGTGACACATTGAGAGCTTGTAGAGCTTGTAGATCTGCTATTTTCACATTCTAGGACATGTTAGAAAAATGTCTCCCCCTGCCCCTAAAAAAATCCTCTGCACTGCCCTGCTAAACAGCTCCTCTGCGTCTTTGCTCGTTAGTAATCAACACTAGTTGATCTCTTGCTTTTTTGGAGGAGCGTGGTGGGGGAGCGTGGGAGTTTTGGTGGTGGTCCACGACCACCACCCTTGAGAAGTGTTGGCTGGAGACCAGGCAGGGTAGTGAGAGGACGGACCCCCTTTCAGGGACCACTTCACTTGTCTCTGAATCAACTGGATCGCGTCGTGTGAACTTTATGTAATCGGGCAGTTTTATTGATTGATTTTGTAAGAGTTGATTATCGTGTTCCCACTGCTCTGCTGAGCGAAGCGTTGAGCCCGCGGACCCCCCAGGGACCCCCTTTTGCAAAGGACCGCCTGTTGACAATGGCCTGCTTGGCTGCTTGTGGACCATTACAAAACAATATATTATAGCCTGGATATATGGATTATACAGTAACCTGTGGATACTAATCAACCATCATCATTCTCAGGTATGTTTTAGAAGCATTTATATGGCGAATTGGCGATAATTTTTTTGTGTCTTGAGAGAGAGAGAGAGAGAGAGACAGATCTCTGAATCAGAGACTCTGATAGCACTATTTCTTTATGGGACTGTGTGCTGATTAGGACAGGGGGACCACTGAAACAGACAGTGGTCGTGGACCACCAGCCAGCTAAGAGATGTGCACACACACACACACACACACACACACACACACACACACACACACACACACACACACACACACACACACAGCTGTTTTTTTCTTCTCTTTTTTTTCGGCTGCCAGCCTTTTGAGCTCAAATGCGTCTTTTGCCAATTAACTGTGGTTGGGGAGATTTATACATTTGTATTGCAATTTGTACATTATTACAGTCTTTTTTTCAAACACACTTACTTTGATGTGTGATATTTTAGGTTCCCTTTAAGATAAAAGGCTCAGAATTTGTCACGAGCAAGGGGAGAATGTAATTAAACATTACATTATATAAAAGCTAATTCTCGGGACTATCGGGCCTGGCGGGGAGCGACATTGGGATTTTCTCGGGACTATCGGGGGAGGCGGGGAATGAGTTAAAACAAATATTTTCTGAAATTATATTTTTAAATATGCAAATTAGGCATTATAGGCACAAAAATGACCAATTTGCATGTATTTTAGGGACATATCTGAAGATTGGCTAACAGCAAATTCAAAACTATTGTTTAATTTTCTTGATATATTAGTGACAAAACAAATGACAGATGATGAACTTTAGAGAATATGTTGAACTTTGATAATTAGGGTTGAATAGGTGAACAGGTGTACTGTGTATGTTGATTAGACACTACTCTTTTACCACTAACAGACATCTCAACCATTTGGTAGAGCATATTTTTTAAACAAGAATAAAATCTTACTTATAGAACTATTTTAGCATATATTATAATGAAGAAAAAAAAACATTCAATGTATCATAATAGCAATAAGGAATTACTAGAAGTTGTAATTAATCATAGTAAATAGTATGTTTTTAATACTTTAGTTTTACTTCCACTACCTTTACCATCAACTGACATATCTACCGTTTGGTAGTGCATCTTTTCAAAAAATATTTGACCATTATTAGATTTATTTTTATTGCATTGTGTTATGCAGAAATATGGACTTAAAATGTGCTCTACCATTTGGTTGAGAGAACCATCAAAGGGATTATACTTGGAATATCTGCTATTTTTGAATAGTAATGCGATGTGTTGTGAGTGTTGTTTTTTAAAAGCATGGAGCATGTTTTATCATGTGTGTTCAGATGTCAATATTTCAAGTCCGCTGCAAAACCTTTGCATGTCTGTGGGACATTTATTATTATTTTCTTTTTTCTTCATTATGCACAATGTAATCTTTTAAGAATCAGTTTGAATGATTTTGATCACTTGTGAAGTGTAAGGATGACATGCTCTAGGAGGCCTTGCATATAGTTGTAACACTGCATTCAATAAAATCCTGTGGTGCACTTCATTAATCTCATGTAGATTTATGTTTCTATTCTATATTCTATTCTATTCTATTCTATTCTATTCTATTCTATTCTACTTTGAAGTACGCATGCGCCGATATCTCTCGCCTTGAATATTATTCCCCTCAGGGGAATCGAACCCAAACCGTGGGTTTGTTGCATCCGTGCTCTACTGACTGAGCTAATGAACGGATGAAGTGACTCCTTTTTTGTGCATTTATCTATGACGTGGATAGTGGGGTAGATGTTGATAGTGAGGGACTGAATATTTACTATTCTGTCCATAACGGCACATAACTCGGTAACGCGGCTGAGTGGGATTGGGCGCCGTTCCCACCGCTCGCCGCGGCAACTCGGCTCGCTAGCGCTCGCCTCGGTGGCGACTCACGGGGGTCATCGGCGCCCAATACCGCGCCGCTCCGTCGGGGTCTGTGGCGTGGGGCGTTACACCGGGGAACAGAGCATACTTGGCATCTTGGCATCTGGTTCGAGGCTGGGCTTCACCTCAGGTTTTATTTTTGCGCTCCTCTGAGGTTGACCACTAGATGTCGTCATTTTACTACTAATATCTCTGCATTGGTGAGTTAATGGATACTGGATATCCAAGTATCCTGGATACTTTCTGCATTGAAGAGTCTGAAAGCACGTGAATATTTCGCATTAAGTGCGTTGATATCATTAGAAGCAGGTGTTACTGGAAACCACAGCTATTGAAGCTACCGTGTCAAACACAAACTAGAAAGATGCAATTGTAAATTGCAAGTGTGGTTGGTAAACATTAACTTTGTCAGTATAAAGAGCATTATAATTGAACATTTCATGTTTTCACTTTTATTTTCAGAGTGTAGAAATGGCGTCCGCCAGCAGCTTCCTGTCTGAAGAGCAGTTCCTGTGTCCCATCTGTCTGGATGTGTTCACTGATCCAATCACCACTCCATGTGGACACAACTACTGCAAAACCTGCATCACACAGCACTGGGACAACACTGATGAGTGTAAGTGTCCACTATGTCAAGAAACCTTCAATATGAGACCAAAATGCTCTGTTAATAAAGTCCTCTCTGAGATGGCTGATCAGTTCATGAAGACAAAGGAGCTACAAAAATCCTCCAACATAAGCCAAGAACCTGCTAAACCAGATGAAGTCTCATGTGATTTCTGTATTGAGACCAAGGTCAAAGCTCTGAAGTCCTGTCTGGTGTGTCTGGCGTCCTACTGTGAGACTCACCTGGAGCCTCACCTGAGAGCCACAGCGTTAAAACGACACAAACTAATCGACCCTGTGAAGAACCGGGAAGACATTATGTGTAAGACACATGACAGACCTCTGGTGCTGTTCTGTAAGACTGACCACGTGTGTGTTTGTCAGTTCTGCACTCAGTCATACCACAAGTCACATCACATTGTATCTCTGAAAGAGGAATATGATAGAAAGATGAATAAACTGGGAAAGACAGAGGCTAGAGTTCAGAAGATGATACAAGAGAGGCAAGTGAAGATTCAGGAGGTTAAACACACAGTAGCGCTCAGCAAGGAAGATGCAGACAGAGAGATAGCAGACAGTGTGCAGGTCTTCACTGCTCTAGCGAGCTGTATTGAGAGAAGCCAGGCTGAGGTCATTGATGTGATTGAAGAGAAGCAGAAAACAACAGAGAAACAGGCTGAAGGTTTCATTGAAGAGCTGCAACAGGAAATCACTCAGTTGGAGAAAAGAAGCTCTGAGCTGAAGCAGCTTTCACTCACTGAAGACCACCTCCACCTCCTCCAGAACTTCACATCCACCAAGACCTCTATACCCACCAAGGGCTGGACAAAGATCAATGTCCATCAATCTTCATATGTGGGCACTGTGAGGACAGCTGTGGCCCAGTTGGAGAAGACACTCAGTCAAGAGATGGAGAAGCTGCGTGATGCTGAGCTGAGTAGCGTCCAGCAATATGCAGCGGATGTAACTCTGGACCCTGATACAGCAAATCCCAGCCTCATCCTGTCTGATGATGGAAAACAAGTCAGTTGTGGAAAGCCAGGAAAGGTAAAGAAGGATCTCCCAAACAACACAAGGAGATTCACTCATTGTGCTAGTGTCTTAGGAAAACAAAGCTTCTCCTCAGGGAGGTTTTACTATGAGGTTCAGGTTAAAGGGAAGACTGACTGGGATGTAGGACTGGCCAGAGAGTCCATCAACAGGAAGGGAAACATTGCACTGGGCCCCAACAATGGTTACTGGACTATATGGCTGAGGAATGGAAATGAGTACAAGGCTTGTGCTCACCCTGCTCTCCTCCTCCCTGTAAGAGAGGAGGTCCAGAAAGTTGGAGTGTTTGTGGATTATGAGGAGGGTCTGGTATCCTTTTATGATGTGGAGGCCAGAGTTCATCTCTACTCTTTCACTGGCTGCACCTTCACTGAGAAACTCTACCCATACTTCAGTCCCTTTCTTAACCATGGTGGTAAAAACTCTGCTCCTCTGATCATCTCTCCTGTCAATCATACAGACTAGACTAATCCTCAGCTTTGAATGAAAAGGGTTAATTTGCATCCAAAACAACAACTGTGTACATGAAAGGTCTACTGTCACTTCAAATCAAATACTTTAACAGTTATGTTACCAAATTATTAAACAGATCGATTGCAACATAAATTAAATACTAATTAATGTATTTAGCTTAAAACATATGACGTGTCTGTGAGACTGTTGAAAGGTCTATATTTCTACTTAATTGTATGTTTTATTTCATGGCATTTAAGATTAAAGGTGTATTCAGTGATAATGAAAGTGATAATGAAAGTGGCCGGGGGTCATCTTGTCCCTTACTGGCCTTACAGCATGGAAATGTTTAGTTGTTTTATAGATTTTTTACACCATTATAATGTTCTCGTTTTGATCATTAGACCCAATCACTGAATATCGGTAGGCCTACGTCTCCAGCTTCAGGATATGTATGATACTGATTTACTACAAGACTGTGGCATTTTATGAGTTCAGTAGTTTACAATCTAGGAATTTAGCAGACGTTCTTAATTCAGAGCGACTGTGGTTCTCAAAACCTTTATTTTGACCATCATAACTAAACATCATAACTTAACTACGGCCATACTCTACCCTGATTGGTTGAGGACTGGCTGGCCACCTCTGAAAACCGAATCTAGCTATGCTCGTGACACGGGCCATGGTGGAAGTCCTTATATGGTCAGCACACATTCTAGTGAGGAGAATGAATGGAAAATGTACCAATTATATTTTTATTTGAATGAAATACAATCACTGAATATACCTTTAAGTTCAATTCAACACTTTTGTTCACTGTACAGAAATAATGTCTGTCAGAAAGAACAACAATATTTTATTTTCAGTGTCTTCTTCTTTAATGTAATTACTATCTAACAGTTAATTGAACACAGAAAATGCTTTTTGATGGTCAAGATTTATTCTTTCATGCAGTTGATTATAAATTATAGGAAAATGTGATCTTTCAAAAATAAATCAGCAGTTGTAATTATTGTGCAACTGTGTGTGTGTGTGTGTGTGTGTGTGTGTGTGTGTGTGTGTGTGTGTGTGTGTGTGTGTGTGTGTGTGTGTGTGTGTGTGTGTGTGTGTGTGTGTGTGTGTGTGTGTGTGTGTGTGTGTGTGTGTGCACTCCCTGATGACTCGCTTTTAAGTGATAAAGTAATACTAATAAAACTTTAAAGAATGAAAGAAATAATTTATTTTTGATATTTTCTTAAAATTGATTATTTAAAAGTTGCTGCATTGAAATTTAGAACAATAAATAAATATGCAAATAAATAAATCAGAACTTTAAATAGCAGATCTACAAGCTTACAACGCATCACACCGTGCCGCATTTTCACTATATTTTAAATGGCTGAAGTGGTTAATTCATAATATATGTGTTGTATTTTTTGGTCCCAAGAGTCCCTTACTAGAAAGGTTTTCATGAGAAGAATATTAATGTCTTGTAGAGAATGAAAGACATGGGGTTACAAAAACAACTGGGAGTGCCATTTCCCCCAAAGCAGCTGGACAGCACGAGTTTCAGGCTGTGCGCGCAACGCACATACTGTTATTACTGTATGAACCCATGGCATGTTAACAAGCAACGCGGTTTATCAACCATAATTAAATACTGCTCACAGAAAGGCACAAAACACAGACAGATAGCCTACAGTATGCACTGCTCGATTCACAACACAGACAGACTATTGTGAGAGAATCCTGGACCAGAGAACACTTTAGGCTATGCTGACATCTGCTGTCATATATCTGTTTTAGCAACTTGTCTATCATGAGTATCTCTAACTTTAGGGGTAAATTGATGTCATTTAAACTTGATATATATTATTATGATATTTTTCATGATACCACCGTCACCGTGCCATTGTTGTGTCTCTTACTCTTACCCCTAGACATATAGGGTAGGCTATAGTTGATTACACTCCTTAACCTTAACAAATGACACAACCTGCCTGGTGAAACAGGTCTTCAACAACTCCTAATGTGTAGGCTACACTTCAGAATCAAGCCCAATACGAAGACATCATGGCAACACTGGTTGCTAAATTCCCACCAGAAGACTTCCTCCTCTACCAACTGGCCCAATTTCTGTTGTGTTATCGTTTCTTATGAGTTATTTGCTTTGATAGTATTATGTTGAGAAGGAGTTAAGTTGCTTTAGAGCTGGTTGAGTCTTTTGATTATTGTTTATGTTAAGGAGGTAATATATTGTAGTTTATTTTTGGTAGGTAAGCGATAATCTATGTATACATTTTGATTTAGCTCTCTTTTAATTGTTGCTTCATTAATCCTCAATTTTCACCAAGTTCTTATTTATGAAACCAACTTTATGTTACTCACCCTAATCACTGTAGTTACTATTTTGTAAATAAATAACCTTGTTTGTTTGGCTACTTGGGAGTTGGGGGAGGCGAGAACGTATTAATGTTGTGTCTCAGGCAACCCCAGACCTGGGCATAGCAACTGGTAAACATGGGCTCCCCACCAAAAAACAATAAAAAAATAAATAAAAAAGCTTTTCTATTCTTCTCATTGGAAGAAAAGAAAATTAAGGCAAATACACACATCCTTTATTTGGTATGAATACGTTCTTTAATTCTGCACTTGACAACTTGCATGCAGCGTGAAAGAGTCCAGGGAAGGGTTAACTTTTGACACGGTGCAACAGAATGTTGACTTGAATCTAAACGATGTGCTGAATGAGAATCAAAGGTGCAACGTTCCCACACAGAGTGACAGCAGAGATCATATTCTCTACAATAACCTGCTATCAACAGGGTTCTCCTCGTTAGCAGAGAAGACTTCAGCACAAAGACAGCAGGTGAGTACAGTTTTGATAAGGTTAATATTCTGTTATCCTTTTAGCCTTAATCACCACGCAACGTGTTGTGAGCATTGTTTTTTAAAAGGAGTATGTTTTATCAAGTGTGTACAAGGGTCATCAAACATGTCTGTTGCAAGACTTGTCCATGTCCGGGCCAATTTTATTACTAATCTTAGAATTTGTTATCATGATTTTGGTGACAGGCAAGTGTCTCGATGACATATAGGACAGAGGTTCTCAAACATTTTTGTCTCAAGTCAGCCCTGTAAATAACTTCTTCATCCACGGCACCCCTGAATTACACTGTTAAAATACCTTACATTTATGTCAAATATGCAAATCATTCCCCTTAAGATACATTATACAACAGGTAGTCGGGCTCTCAATGGAAAACAGGCTCTCCAACCGTGCATATAACGAGCACTACTGCACTGTCTCTCATCAAGTAAAGAAATCAGCTGCGTTGGTCACGAAAGACAGCAAGCGCTCCTCTCTCCCCACACTATACTAGGCGGCTGGCTAGCGGTTTTCATGTGACTTTCAGGGACACAGTAGCTAAATGTGGCATTAAAAAATTACAAATTCCTTTCTAATATCTTAATTACAATGAAATAAAGTTGACGTGTTTTTTTTAAGGACAACAGTTGTATAATCGCAATATTACACTCGAGGGTCTGCATTAACACGGTTATCCTGCAATCCAGCCCTTCCTACGGAACTCGCCTGTCGGCTCGTTCCTGCGAAAAGGCTGTCGTGCAGGATAACCGCGTTAATGCACACCCTCTCGTGTAATATTGCTTAAGTATGACATACTGAGTATGTCATTAGGAAAACTTGAGAGAATATCTGTTTCCATAGTAGGACAAATGGAAAATAACCTTTATACTTGGCATTCTTCCACTTAAAGCCCATGCAGCATCCCTATTCTGGGGTGAAAATTCACCAAAAAGAGCTGATCACAATGCATCACGCATTGTGAGCTTGTAGATCTGCTATTTTTGGTGAAGAAACGTGGTGTACTGTCGGCTGAAAAAGAAGGCACCAAGTACAGGGCAACTGAGGTCCGTTTTACCAAGTATAAAGGCCGGTTCTCTCTAAAACCAAACTTTTTTTTTCGTCGGAGAGTTCCAACTTTCCGACGTGCTTTTCAGACATTCCGAGTGACGTCATTTTGTGGGTGACCTTTCCGACAAGTTCAGTTTCGGAGAGAGAATGGACAGGCCTTATGTGGTTAAACTGAAGTCATATACATTTTAAATATTATCAAAGTATCCTGAGGCACCCCTGGACTGGCGTCACAGCACCCTAGGGTGCCACGGCACCCACTTTGAGAAACCCTGCTCTATAGGAGCCCTTCCATCAAACTAGTTGTAACACTGCATTCCTTATAGAATCCTGTGGTGCCCTTCATTAATCATGATCTCTCATCATGTTTTGACTCTCAAGTGTATTTGTACGCAGGCATTTCTTACATAACATGATTTTATCTTTGGTGGGACGGTATTTTAATGGCGTCATTTGCACGTCAACCTACTCTACAGGATTTAGCAGGTCACACACAATGGACTGCTGACATGCATCCAGGCTCATTACTATGTTAATTCACACTACAGTAGCTAGTGACACTCGGCAGCTTTGGTAAAAGATTGTTTTTGATCGATGCATGTGTGTGTGCGTGCGCTCTGACAACCAATAGGACAGGAGTGCACACCAACAGTGAGAAGGTGCTGACCACAGGAAGATACACTTTTCTTTGTTGCAAAGAAAGGAGGTCGCACAGCTTGAGGCCACAATGCAATACACTTTTTTATTTTAATTTACCAACTTTTCGGTCTTCTTCAGGGTATCACAGGATATGTGCACGAGCTCCTGAACAATGGGCGTATGCCATGGTATTGGGCGTGTTATGGGCGTATGCCATGGTACTGCGTGCTATGAGCAGTGCAACACTGATAACACCTACGCATGGTCTAAGACTTCCTCATCAAGATAGAATACCTGTTCACCTTACTGGAAACCACAACTATTTGAAGCTGCCGTGACAAACAAAAACTAGTTTAACTTGATCTCCTGTCCTCAAGTAACACTGTCCTCTGAAAAGCCAGCAATCATTTTAATAACCATATGACATAGCATGTGCATATGTGCCCACTCACACCTCTGCAACTAAGAGGCCCTTTTGCTCATATAATGTGCAATGGAAACACTGACTATAGTGGTATAGACCCAATTATTGAAATCCCAAACACAGGATAGACTTGGACCATGATGCCACATTTAATGCCAGTCTCAGGGCTGCCACCTGCCAGTATTCACCTCTTGGCCCTTCTCCAGTATGGCACCATGGAGTTTCTTTGTGTGCTACTTCATTAAATATCTGTTCACTTGCACCCTAGTATAGGCTGCTGCAGGTGTAATACAGGTAGCAAGAACAATAAGTGGCCAAGTCTATGCAAACAAGCCCTAAAGCACCCTGTAGGTTTTACCACTTTACATCAGCTATTTGTACTTAACAGATCTACAAGCTCACAATAGACCACAATGTGATGCGTTGTGAGCTTGTAGATGCCATTTTGAACATTGAATATATTAAATATCTTGATTTTTTTTGTTAAACATTTTAACACCACAAATCTTGAATGAGGGTCCCTGCTAGGCACACAATATTTTCAGATCAGGTTCTGCGGACAAATTCATATTAATCTGGGAGTCTAACATTAATCAAGACCAAACTAGAATAAGTGCTCTTCCGTGCACAGGTCTCCACCAGCCACGCGTCCTGGTGGTGCTATAATAGGCCAATGTAAAAAGGGTGGCATGTGTTCTTTACCAATCTTAGACCTTTCATGGCGCCACCATGAGGCTGATTTGAACATTTTGTAGTGTAATTTCTTCCTTGGCCTTTTGCGATTGTGCGTGCACAATTTCATTACAATTGCACGCTGTGTTTGATTTGAGGCATTTTGTTCGAAACGGATCAATCCTGCAAAGTTTGGAGGCCAATCTTAGCCTATCAGGATTGAATATTTAATATGGGACAGATCTGTCTTGATCATATGACTGTAGAGATACTGTGTACTGATTTGTGTTAATTTTGGGTAAAATCTGAAGGAGTAATATCCAAAAATGTGTCTTACATAAGTCGGCCTCCTGGTGGCGCTATAAAAGGCTGATGTGAAAAATACAAGGAAAGGGTTTTTCCTTGGCCTATAGGGATTGCGCTTACAAAGTTTGAAACTGATCGGTGGAGTTATAGGTAAAACCACAAATAGTTATAGTGCCACCATGAGGCTGATTTCAAAAATTTGAAGTGGCATTTTTTCCTCGGCCTAGTGGGAACGTGTGTGCGCGATTTCATGTTAATTGCACTCTGCATTTGTGATTTGAGGCATTTTGTCTTATCTTACAAACTTTGAAAGCCAATATCAGCCAATCAGGATGGAATATGGACAATCAGACAGATCTGTGTCGATCACATGACTGTAGAGACACTGTCTACCGATTTGCGTGATTTTTGGACAAAATCTGTAGGAGTAGTGTACAGTAATGTGTTTTGAAAACATAGGCCTCATAGTGGCGCTAGAACAGGGCCATTTGAAAAATGTGGGGCAGAGGTTCTGAATTGGCATCCAGGGAGTGCGCTTACAAAGTGTGAAACTGATCGGTGGAGTTATTGCGACCGTAGGTCGCACTTACTACAGAAAGCTCCACCAGGTGTCCGTGCGTCAGTCAGTCAGTCCGTCCGTCCGTCCGTCACACGTCAGACGTCACACTTTTGCCCTGCTCATATCTCCGCAACCGTTGCCCCGATCCATGCCAGATTTTGCACACACACTCCTTACCTGCCAAACTACAACCTCCAAGGACCCCCGGAGTTCCAGGGACCCCCAGGTCCCTGGGGGACCCCCAGGTGTAAAAAAAATACCAAATGTGCAAAAATGACCAAATGACCACCCCCACGGGGCTGCTCACGGGGAATTCCCGGGGACCACCCACTCCTGCTACTCCAGAACGGATGCAAAAGTGGTGGCGCCCCCAGTGGAGGACCCCCTCCACTGCAGCTCACATAAAATGCCCTAACTCGGCCTAGGAGCGTCCGGGAGAGCCGGGGCCGGTACCTATTCGTCCGCCAAGGCAACGCGGAGACCCCACCCCTCATTTCTCACATGGCCCTCTTCTAGCGAGACCTACGGTCGCTTATCTCCCGATTAGGGAGTCTTACTGGTAGGTAAAACCACGAATCGACCTGTTATAGCGCCACCATGAGGCTGATTTCAAAAATTTTAAGTGGCATTTCTTCCTCGGCCTAGTGGGAACGTGTGTGCGCGATTTCATGTTAATTGCACTCTGCATTTGTGATTTGAGGCATTTTGTCCAAAATGGACCAATCTTACAAACTTTGAAAGCCAATATCAGCCAATCAGGATGGAATATGGACAATCAGACAGATCCGTGTCGATCACATGACTGTAGAGACACTGTCTACCGATTTGCGTGATTTTTGGTCAAAATCTGTAGGAGTAGTGTACAGAAATGTGTTTTGCAAACATCGGCCTCAAGGTGGCGCTAGAATAGGGCCATTTGAAAATGTGGGGCAGAGGTTCGGCATTGGCATCCAGGGAGTGTGTGTGCTCATTTTGGCAGCGACCGGGACAACGGCGCCGGAGAATAGCTGTACACAAACTCGGAGGACGGACGCACGCACGCACGCACGCACGCACGGACAGACGGACGGACGGACGGACGGACAGGGGCGAAAACATACTCTCCCCCTGCCTTCGGCTGGTGGAGACAATAAGCAAACAAACCCTATCAATACCACCAATATTTACAGTCACTTATAATAAGCAGACATGGCAACACTGTAAACAGGAAACCCCTTGATACAACGGCAAGCAAACAAACACATTTGAAAAAGGGAAACAAAAAATAAAATCAAAGCTGATCTACAAGCTCACATAATTTGTGAGCTTGTAGATCAGCTTGTCTAGCATATTGGCACATAAGCAGTATACATTTAGGGCTAGAGTGTGTTTACTTTATATTAATTCACTTTATATTAATTATTGACCACTTTGTTCTGTCAGTGGCAAAAATAAAATATTTATGAAAATGTCCATAAGATGCCATAATGATGACCCCTGTATCATGTGTGTTTTGTTCACTTGTGCAATCCGTGTGTGCTTCACAATAGCATGCACTGTGGATGGGGGGCCTGTCCAAAATAGATGGGGGGCCTGTCGCACATGTGAAATGCCTGGTTTGTCAGTGCTCTCAAAACATATCTATAAATCCACAAATGATACGTTACTGTGAGCTAGTTCAGGCTATACACCGGTAAAGCTCAACTCTGTGTGGGTGATGTACATGTGACGACGGGCAATGGCGTAACATGCCCCCGCCAGGCCCCAGTGTGAAAGTTTGACCAAGGCTCCTCCCCCGACTCGCGACTGGTGACACATTTCAATGATCCAACTAACAGCCAAAAACACATCTACAACAGCATAGGCGATTCTAGCCTCTTCTATCAGGGGGTGCAAGACAGACCGAGTACTTCTATTACCTCATGCACGCGCGTGCCAGCGTGCATGCAGGGAAAAAAATAGTTTTTTAGCGGTTTTGTCCTGTTGTTTTAACGGGTTTCTGCGGTTTCTTTTTTACCCAAATGTAACCCAAAAAAGTGCAAAACAGGTGCTTCTTTTTCTAGACACCATGAGCAAATTTATTTACTTATATTTTGCAGGCAGAGGCAGCACAAGACATATAAAGCCAAACATCAAGTTAATCATCAAGCAATCAAGCAATCATCCTTATTACACAATGAACTGCAGCCTCCGGTTTTTGGCACTTGCATACTGATCAATTATTTGCTGCAGTTTAATTTTGTGTTCTTTCTCAATCTGTAAAATGCCTATATGGTGTTAATCTCACAGACCACCCATAGTGCCTGCCGAGTCTGCCAAGTTAGCAACAGAAATACTTGCCCCTCCTCTCTTTTTGCGCACATTTTACAAACCACGATCACTGTTTTATTTAATAATTATAAAATAAAGTTACATTACAAAAAAAAGTAAAAAGAAAAAAAAATGGACGCCTGGTGGTCAGGGGGTGCAAGTGCACCCAAGGACACCCCTTAAAATCGCCTATGTACAACAGCACACAAAGTAGGCTACATTAATGAGGCCTGCAATGCATGAATATGCATCCAGTGCCAGTACTAGATATGTTCTGTAGGAAACTGTAGCCAGCATATTACTTAACTCACCTGCTAAAGTAAGGTGGATGACCAAAGAGAAGTCTTGTGTTTATATATTCCATTGATTTATGCCCAAGCGTGGTGTTGTTAGTTTTGAGTGGAGGAAGCCAACTAGCCAAGTCAAGTTGTCAAGGGGCCCTGCCAATAGAACTCTGACTGTTTCCTCTTTGAACGGTGGGCATTTCAAAACAAGGGTCTTTTTTATTGGATTCAATCAACAATACACTTTTAATTTGAAATTGTAGTCTACTCCTACTGGAAATAGAAGCAGCAGCCACCGAGCTACTTCAATATGTTCTCAACTGCCTTTGCATATCTGCCGCCCATTGTTTTTTCTTCTACTTCCTTCATTAATGGGCCCCCTGCGTGTCTAGGCCCCGGTGCAGCGCACTGGCTGCACATACCATATTTACGCCTGTGACGACGGGTACAATGGGTATTGCATAGCTAAAGGGGAATGAGCCTTGCATATGGTACATTATACTTTAAGTTTGTTTGTATATAAGAGCATTATAATTGAAAAACATTTCATGTTTTCACTCATTTTCAGTGTGCAGAAATGGCATCCACCAGCAGCCTCCTGTCTGAAGAGCAGTTCCTGTGTTCCATCTGTCTGGATGTGTTCACTGATCCAATCACCACTCCATGTGGACACAACTACTGCAAAACCTGCATCACACAGCACTGGGACAGCAATGATGTGTGTAAGTGTCCACTATGTCAAGAAACCTTCTATAGGAGACCAAAATGCTCTGTTAATAAAGTTCTCTCTGAGATGGCTGATCAGTTCAGACAGTCAATGGAGCTGAAACAAATGTCCAGCACAAACCAAGAACCTGCTAAACCAGATGAAGTCTCCTGTGACGTCTGTACTGAGACCAAACTGAAGGCTCTGAAGTCCTGTCTGGTGTGTCAGGCCTCCTACTGTGAGACTCACCTGGAGCCTCACATGAAAGCCACAGCGTTAAAACGACACAAACTGATCAACCCTGTGAAGAACCTGGAAGACGTTATGTGTAAGACACATGACAGACCTCTGGAGTTGTTCTGTAAGACTGACCACGTGTGTGTTTGTCAGTTCTGCACTCAGTTAGACCACAAGTCACATCGCATTGTATCTCTGAAAGAGGAATACAAAGGAAAGAAGGCTGAACTGGGAAAGACAGAGGCTGGAGTTCAGAAGATGATCAGGGAGAGAAAACTGAAGATTCAGGAGGTCAAACACACAGTAGAGCTCAGCAAGGAAGAGGCAGACAAAGAGATTGCACACAGTGTGAAGGTCTTTACCATTCTGGCAAGCTGTATTGAGAGAAGCCAGGCTGAGGTCATTGATGTGATTGAAGATAAGCAGAAAACAGCAGAGAAACAGGCCGAAGGCTTCATCAAAGATCTGCAACAAGAAATTACTCAGTTAGAGAAGAGAAGCTCTGAGCTGAAGAAGCTCTCAAACACTGAAGACCACCTCCACCTCCTCCAGAACTACAAATTCATCAAGACCCCTCCACCCACCAAGGACTGGACGAAGGTCAATGTCCTCCAGCCTTCATATGTGGGCACTGTGAGAACAGCTGTGGCTCAGCTGGAGAAGACACTCAGTCAAGAGATGGAGAAGCTGTGTGATGCTGAGCTGAGGAGGATCCAGCAATATGCAGTGGATGTGACTCTGGACCCTGATACAACACACTGCGAACTCATCCTGTCTGAGGATGGAAAACAAGTGAGTCATGGAGACAGAATCAAAATGCTCCCAAACAACAAAGAAAGATTCTCTAAAAGTGTAGCTGTCTTAGGAAAACAAAGCTTCTCCTCAGGCAGGTTTTACTATGAGGTTCAGGTTAAAGGGAAGACTGGCTGGGATTTAGGAGTGGCCAGGGAGTCCATCAACAGGAAAGGACAAATCACAGCATCCCCCAACAGTGGTTACTGGTCTATTATGTTGAGGAATAAAAATGAGTACATTGCTCATGCTTCCCCTGCTGTCCTCCTCCCTATAAGAGCGGAGGTCCAGAAAGTGGGAGTGTTTGTGGATTATGAGGAGGGTCTGGTCTCCTTTTATGATGTGGAGGCCAGAGTTCATCTCTACTCTTTCACTGGCTGCACCTTCACTGAGAAACTCTATCCATTCTTCAGTCCATCTCTTAATGCTGCTGGTAAAAATGTTGTTCCTCTGATCATCTCTCCTGTCAATCATTCAGATTAGACTAATCCTGAACTTTACATGAAACAGGTTGTTTGCATTCAAGACAACAAATGTGTTCATCACATTTTTGGTTTTACTGTCTCTTCAATCAAGTCATTTAACTGGTGTCCGTAATGATGTATTATAGATCTATTATATTGAAACACAACTTAATTTTACATCTGAAGTACAGCCAAATATGAATTATGGTACCTTTGAAGCAACGGTTTATCTTAAAACATATTACCTGTCTGAGAGACTGTTGAAGTGTCTATATTTATCTATCCATACCATCTACAGTGGGTACAAGAACTTGGTTGTATATTTTATTTCATGGCATTATAATTCAAGTTAACACTTTCGTTCATTAATGTTCTGTACAGAAACAATGTCTGTCAGAAACAACAATATTGTACTATTTTCAGTGTCTTATACTTTAATAACAAATAATTAGTCACAAGAATGCAATGATTTTGATGTTAATGATTGACTATTTTATGTAGCTGATTGTGATCGTTCAAAATAAATCAGCAGTTGTAATTAAATACCTGTGTGTGCACTCCTTGATTTTGACTCCCTTTGAAGTAAAAATAAAACAAACTAAATAAATACTAATAAAACTAAAACACAGGGGAAAAACAACAATCAGTGTTTAAAGTATGATATTAAACAGAGAAAAAAATAAAAAATACGTCAGCTTTTCTATTCTTCTCATGGAAAGAAAAATAATAAGACAACTCAAATATAAATGTGGAGGTGGAGGCAACCATGCAGGAGCAGTTGTGGGTTCAGTGTCTTGCTCAAGGACACTTCAACACAGCCAGGCAGAGCCCGGATCAAACCGAGTACCTTCCTCACTCTCCTGAGCCCCTGCTGTGACTCTTTTGTGAATCATCATAAACAACATGTTTGAAATAGCCAGGTAAAATAGTAAACTATCATTATTTATGGTACCGTCTGTGGTAGAATTTCAATGTTCAAACATAAACTAAAGGCATCATCAACACAAAAACTAGAAAAATATTGTTCCTTCGAAACAATTGTGGGCTCGCTTCAAGCCAGAAAACAATGGCTATAAAAGCACAAAATGTCAAGATCGCAGGCAGTGCTCTCTTTGACGTTACTGACGTCAAAGATTGGTCCATTTTGTTCCAAAAATGTGTTATGCAAAAGTTGACCCGCTGGTGGCGCTATAAAAGGCCAATGTGAGAAGGTTGGTATCTGTTCCTTGACCTATTGGGAATGTGCTTGCAAGATTTCACGCACATCCCAGGCTGTGTTCATGATTTGAGGTGTTTTTGGCTTTGGACACTTTATCGCTGCTTGCAGCTATATTTATTATTATTATTTTATAATTCTTTTGTGTGCACTTCATAGGCATGTTAGATAAAGGTCCTTAGATTGCGTGTAGAATGTTTCATGCAAATTGCAAAAAAAATCCTAGAATAAAAACGGGTTTAAGCGTTTTACAAACTGCTCAAAATTATATAGCGCCCCCCTTTGGCCATTTGGGGTAAGATTGGTTTCAGTGATATTTGAACTAACCCTCTACACTATTTTGTCATGAAAATGTGACTTTGCATGTATGTTTTAGAGGCAGAAGAATAATTTGCATAAAAATGCAATATTGTTTGAATTATTTAAAAAAGCATGTTTCAATTTTAAAGAAATCCGATCTGACAGATCTTTAGATATCGGTCCAAAGTTCACGTAAAAAAAGTTTTGTGCACGTGGAGCGAAAATTCCAGAATAAAAGCGGGTTTACGCGTTTTACAAACTGCTCAAAATGGCGGAAAATCGTAGGGCGGAGCTTACTTAACAACGACACAGATGTCTTCCGCTTGAGTCAAAGCACGCGTGTAACAAGTTGCATGTCTTCAAACGAAACGAGTCATGACTTATGCCCGTTTGAAGTTTGAATTTTCAAACGCTTCGTATAGCGCCCCCCTTTGGCCGATTGGAATAAAATTGGTTTCAGTGATACTTTGACTAACCCTCCACATCTTTGCCAAATGCCATGAACGTGTAACTTTGCATGTATGATTTAGAGGCCGAAGAATAATTTGCATAAAACCGCAATATTGATTAAATTATTAAAAAATTATATTTCACTTTAAAAGAAATCCGCCGAGATTAGTTTGACCGTATTGGTCCAAAGTTCATGTGAAAAAAGTTTCATGCGCGTATCGCGAAAATCCCAGGAGGAGATAGATTTTTACTGTTTTTCATATAATTCCGAATTGTGGGAGACCTAAAGGTCAGAGGTCAAAAGTTAGAGGGTAAAAGTTGTTCGGCATGAGGAGACGCATAAGTGTATACAGGTTTCATGGCTGTACGTATAACAGAGCATGAGCTATACCTGTTCAAAGATCGCACTTTCGAAGGCTTCCTACAGCGCCACCATTTGGCCGATTGCTATAAAAAATAATAGCACACTTCGCCACTGTAAACTGAACACATTGATGTTTTTATTTTCATTTTCTCACTAAGTATGTAGGAGTAGAAAGGAACCGAAGTTCCCGTCTACAGTATGATATGACTGATAGATAAATAACTAGAAAAATATTGTTCCTTCGAAACAATTGTGGGCTCGCTTCAAGCCGGAAAACAATGGCTATAAAAGCACAAAACGTCAAGATCGCAGGCAGTGCTCTCTTTGACGTTACTGACGTCAAAGATTGGTCCATTTTGTTCCAAAAATGTGTTGTGCAAAAGTTGACCCGCTGGTGGCGCTATAACAGGCCAATGTGAGAAGGTTGGTATCTGTTCCTTGACCTATTGGGAATGTGCTTGCAAGATTTCACGCACATCCCAGGCTGTGTTCATGATTTGAGGTGTTTTTGGCTTTGGCCACTTTATCGCTGCTTGCAGCTATATTTATTATTATTATTTTATAATTTTTTTGTGTGCACTTCATAGGCATGTTAGATAAAGGTCCTTAGATTGCGTGTAGAATGTTTCATGCAAATTGCAAAAAAAATCCTAGAATAAAAACGGGTTTAAGCGTTTTACAAACTGCTCAAAATTATATAGTGCCCCCCTTTGGCCATTTGGGGTAAGATTGGTTTCAGTGATATTTGAACTAACCCTCTACACTATTTTGTCATGAAAATGTGACTTTGCATGTATGTTTTAGAGGCAGAAGAATAATTTGCATAAAAATGCAATATTGTTTGAATTATTTAAAAAAGCATGTTTCAATGTTAAAGAAATCCGATCTGACAGATCTTTAGATATCGGTCCAAAGTTCACGTAAAAAAAGTTTTGTGCACGTGGAGCGAAAATTCCAGAATAAAAGCGGGTTTACGCGTTTTACAAACTGCTCAAAATGGCGGAAAATCGAAGGGCGGAGCTTACTTAACAACGACACAGATGTCTTCCGCTCGAGTCAAAGCACGCGTGTAACAAGTTGCGTGTCTTCAAACGAAACGAGTCATGACTTATGCCCGTTTGAAGTTTGAATTTTCAAACGCTTCGTATAGCGCCCCCCTTTGGCCGATTGGAATAAAATCGGTTTCAGTGATACTTTGACTAACCCTCCACATCTTTGCCAAATGCTATGAACGTGTAACTTTGCATGTATGATTTAGAGGGCGAAGAATAATTTGCATAAAACCGCAATATTGATTGAATTATTAAAAAATGATATTTCACTTTAAAAGAAATCCACCGAGATAAATCTGACCGTATTGGTCCAAAGTTCATGTGAAAAAAGTTTTGTGCGCGTAACAAAAAAAACCCAGGAGGAGATAGATTTTTACTGTTTTTCATATAATTCCGAATTGTGGGAGACCTAAAGGTCAGAGGTCAAAAGTTAGAGGGTAAAAGTTGTTCGGCATGAGGAGACGCATAAGTGTATACAGGTTTCATGGCTGTACCTCAAACACAGCATGAGCTATACCTGTTCAAAGATCGCACTTTCGAAGGCTTCCTACAGCGCCACCATTTGGCCGATTGCTGTAAAAAGTAATAGCACACTTCACCACTGTAAGCTGAACACATTGATGTTTTTATTTTCATTTTCTCACTAAGTATGTAGGAGTAGAAAGGAACCGAAGTTTTTTGATACTTGATATGACTGCCTGCCTGCCTGATAGATAAATAATGACAATATCTAAAGTGTGCTCGCCAGGTACTGGCGAGCCCACAATGACAACATCTAAAGTGTGCTCGCCTTATAGGCGAGCCCACAATAAGGCCATATTTTCACAACGCTGTTCAGAGTGTCTGTTGGTATGACACTGTGGCACATTAGGAGTTCACTATACAGTAGGACAGTGGTTCTCAAACTTTTTAATACATTTTTAAAGACCCCATAACTCTGAGAGTGAACAAATGGAACCAAATGGACCCGACCCATAGGGTTAAGATACACTCTCAGAGTTACAAACCTGTATGGTCCAACACATTTTAGCAGACATTTAGGGCTAGCTCTGTTTCTGATAATATGTCCATGGCAAGAATAGAATTGACAAAAAATGTCCACCACAAGCCTGCATGGCGATGACCCCTGTGTTAGGTTCAGGCTTAGTTTCTGTTATGTTAGGGTTAGGTTTAGGCATAGTTTCTAGAGTTTAAGGTTCAGGCAAAAATAAGTTTAGGTGGAAACCTTTGTCCGAAACCGTTACTTTTTTTATTGCATTTTTTGGGGGAGATGAAAATGACGATAATATCCAATCTACAAGCTTGTAGATAGGCAATTTTCACCACTTGTTGAAAGTAGGGCATTAATTCACCAATAAACAAAAAAAACTGAAATATGGAGAGATTCGAGGTCAGCAATGATATGATACCTGACTACAGACACATTGTATTATATTTGATATCAGCCAGGTTAGGTTTAGGGATTAGGGTTAGGGTTAGGTTTAGCTCTGGTCCATCGCGTCACCTCCCGGTGACGCTCTGACAGACCCGTCGGCAAATGAATAGACTGCGCTTTCTCAGCCCCTATGAGCGCTCGACTTCAGTCAAAATAAACAAAACTACTTCACTACTCACCAAACCAAAGGTAGTTTTGCGTAGTTGAAAGTCTATTCTCCACGGTGGTGAGCCCCTCAGCACCCCACCCAATCTGCAAAATACACTATTTTTGGCATGAAATAAAGTGCATCCAACTCGACCGCCGCTTATTTTCGGGTTGTGAACCATTGTATCTGCGTTGGCCGCTGGGTGGCTCGAGGTGGGTGCCTTTTATTTCATGACAAAAATAATGTATTTTTCAGAGTAGGTGGGGTGCTGAGGGGCTCACCACCGCGGAGAATAGACTTTCAACAACGCAAAACTACCATTGGTTTGGTGAGTAGTGAAGTAGTTTTGTTTATTTTGACTCAAGTTGAGCGCTCGTAGGGGCTGAGAAAACGCGGTCTATTCATTTGCCGATGGGTCTGTCAGAGCGTCACCTGGACCAGAGCTACGTTAGGTTTAGGGGCCGTTTGGGCAATGCAGAGTCTACACTTAGTTGGACACCAGTGCCACACCTCAACAAATAGCCGATCTACAAGCTCACAACATGTCGTTGCACATTGTTAAACATTTTTTTTTAATCTTTTGAAATCAATTACAGCAATAAACAGGAATTTCCTTATGACTCATGAAGTGACCCAAAAATGGGCCCTGACCCAGTGTTTGAGAAACACCTTGCAGACGTACCTGCTTGAGGTCAAAGTGCACAGTACACAACAGCTTACAGAGAAAAAAACACATGACTATAAAACAATATCTTTATTATAAGGACCTTGCTATGGTTGATGATAACACACAAAAAAAAAACCTGTTGTGGTTTAATTACGATCTCAGAAAAAATAACTCTTCAGCTCTTCTCTGTCAATATTATATTAATCTCATTGAAAAAAAGTAAGAAAGTAGAATATAAAGGTAAAATATGGTATGAATTTAAAAATAATAATCTGCGCTTGTCAACCTGCGTACAGTGTGAAAGAGTACAGGGAAGGGTTAATTTTTTATCAATGTGCAACGCAATGCTGACTGTAATCTAAATGATACTTTATGAGTATCAAAGGTGAACGGTGACAGCAGAGATCATATTCTGTACAATAACCTGCTATCACCAGGATTCTCCTCATTAACAGAGAAGACTTCAGCCTGGTGAGTCTATTGTTATTGGGTTTTCAAATTTCAAATGTATAAAATGTATAGGCCTAACAATATCCTGAAAATAGCTGATCTACATTGACATACTGCGATAGATCGGCTATTTGAACTATTTAAAAATGTCTTTCAAAATAGTAATAAGGGGTGGGATAAAAACAAAAAAAGGTTGCTTCATACTGTACATAGCAACAAGCACCCCAAAAGGGGTTCTGTCTTGAAAGGGAAAAACCCCAAAGGGGGTTCCCGTCCTAAATGGGTTAAAGTAGAACTAGAAAGTACTCATTATGCAGGAAGTCCCATTTCATTTCAAATTTCAAATGTATAAGATGTATAACAATCTCTTGAAAATAGTCACAGTAAAAAAATAAAAATAAATGATAATAAAAATAATTAAAAAAATATGTCAAGTGTCTTTTGATAAGACTGAGATAGTAGGCCTACATAACTGTTTGTTATTGCACGCATAGCATGCATAAGTGGTATATAGTATTATGTAATTATAGAGCAGTAATATATGGGTATATCATATAACTCCTTGACAACACATCTTGAGAACACCCTGACCAATCGACTAGGTATGCATGTTGAACACGGTTTTCTAAATGATATCTGTAAATCTACAAATACCAGGCCGGTGCCCGTTGGGCAGAACAGTCTCCATTGACGTCTGGTTGTGCAATACCCATTGTATCAGTCTGTGATGTCAGTAGTATGACATCAGACAGCCATGGTGGCGACACTGTTTATTATCAGTGAAGTCAGCACGCTCATCTCCAAATGCGTGCATTGTTTCACATGCGGCTGTCACCATGGTGGCGACACTGTTTAATATCATTGATGTCAGTATGCTCATCTCCAAATTTTGGCACTGTTTCAGCATATGGCTGTTACCATGATGTCAGACGGTGGAAGCAGATGGACGGACAGACAGACATTCGCTAAATGAATAGTTATAAGTTGGTCATCATTATGACATCACTGTACTGACTGTACAGTGATGGCCATAAAAGGGACTGTCCCTTTTATGGCCATATAAATTCATGATGTCATCAATATGACATGATACAGTAGTACTGATGTCATACTGTAGACTAGGGCATTAACCAAAAAATTGGGCATTAACCAAAAATTGTCGACTCAGCCGACTTCATTACACAAGTCGACTCCCACCAGGGAGAGTCGAAAGTTGAAAAAATAAAATAAATAAATAGAATGTCAGCTGTGCATGCGCTCTCCACTCACATTGACAGGCTGGACAGACAGTGACTGCAGTCAGAAGCCAGAAGTAACAGTCGCCCCAAATTGTATCCTGTTGGATCCAACATTATTATATAGGAATTAAGATTATTATTCAATGCTGGTTGCAGTGGAATCTATAATATTAACATCAAAACAAAAGCCATATTAAGGGAGAAAGGATTCTATGAAGCCCAGAAGTAAGTAATTTTTGGGTTTTGTCCACCGTTAACGCCGTCAATGTGATGACCTCATCAAACGATAAAGTCGACTTCAACTCAACTTTTTACTGAGTCGAGTCGACTTGCAAAAATCACAAGTCGTTAATGCCCTCCTGTAGACTGGCCTCCAAGTACTATGACCAGTAAGACTCCCTAATCAGGAGATAAGCAACCGTCACGTCGCATACACATAATCGAACAATAGTTGGTGCAACAGGTACAATGGATGAATAACAAGAGGGGAATACATTCCCATCAGACATCGTTCCCAACGGGCATCGGCCTGGTATACAGTACGTTATACGTTAAGTTTGTCTGTATATGAAGAGCATTATAATTGAAAAAAACATTTCATGTTTTCACTTATATTTTCAGTGTGTAGAAATGGCGTCCGCTAGATGTCTCCTGTCTGAAGAGCAGTTCCTGTGTTCCATCTGTCTGGATGTGTTCACTGATCCAATCACCACTCCATGTGGACACAACTACTGCAACACCTGCATCACACAGCACTGGGACAGCAATGATGAGTGTAAGTGTCCACTATGTCAAGAAACCTTCAATATGAGACCAAAATGCTCTGTTAATAAAGTCCTCTCTGAGATGGCTGATCAGTTCAGGAAGTCAAAGGAGCTCAAAATGTCAAGCACAAACCAAGAACCTGCTAAACCAGATGAAGTCTCCTGTGACGTCTGTACTGAGACCAAACTGAAGGCTCTGAAGTCCTGCCTGGTGTGTCTGGCCTCCTACTGTGAGACTCACCTGGAGCCTCATCTGAGAGCCACAGCGTTAAAACGGCACAAACTAATCAACCCTGTGAAGAACCTGGAAGACGTTATGTGTAAGACACATGACAGACCTCTGGAGTTGTTCTGTAAGACTGACCACGTGTGTGTTTGTCAGTTCTGCACTCAGTTAGACCACAAGTCACATCACATTGTATCTCTGAAAGAGGAATACGAAGAAAAGAAGCCTGAACTGGGAAAGACAGAGGCTGAAGTTCAGAAGATGATCGGGGAGCGAAAACTGAAGATTCAGGAGGTCAAACACACAGTAGAGCTCAGCAAGAAAGAGGCAGACAGAGAGATAGCAGACAGTGTGCAGGTCTTCACAGCTCTGGCGAGCTGTATTGAGAGAAGCCAGGCTGAGGTCATTGATGTGATTGAAAAGAAGCAGAAAACAACAGAGAAACAGGCTGAAGGCTTCATCAAAGATCTGCAACAGGAAATCACTCATTTAGAGAAGAAAAGCTCTGAGCTGAAGCAGCTCTCACTCACTGAAGACCACCTCCACCTCCTCCAGAACTACACGTCCATCAAGACCCCTCCACCCACCAAGGACTGGACAAAGGTCAATGTCCATCAGCTTTCATATTATGTGGGAACATTGAGGACAGCTGTGGGTCATCTGGAGCTGACAATCGGTGAAGAGATTGAGAAGCTGTGTGATGCTGAACTGAGGAGAATCCAACAATATGCAGTGGATGTAACTCTGGACCCTGATACAGCACACTGCGATCTCATCCTGTCTGAGGATGGAAAACAAGTACATGATGGAGACGTAACAAAGAATCTCCCAAATAAGACAGAGAGGTTCTCTCCATGTCCCTGTGTTTTAGGAAAACAAAGTTTCTCCTCAGGAAGGTTTTACTATGAGGTTCAGGTTAAAGGGAAGACAGCCTGGAGTTTAGGAGTGGCCAGAGAGTCCATTAACAGGAAAGGACAAATCATAGCGAGTCCCGAGAATGGTTACTGGAATATGTTGTTGCAGAATGGAAATAAGTACTGTGCTGCTGACCCATATATTGTTCCCATTCCTGTAAGAGAGGAGGTCCAGAAAGTGGGAGTGTTTGTGGATTATGAGGATGGTCTGGTCTCCTTTTATGATGTGGAGGCCAGAGTTCATCTCTACTCTTTCACTGACTGCACCTTCACTGAGAAACTCTATCCATACTTCAGTCCCTGTAATAATAATAGTGGTAAAAACTCTTCCCCTCTGATCAGCTCTCCTGCCAATCACTCAGATTAGACTAATCCTGAACTTTACATTGCATTCAAGACAACAAATGTGTTCATCAAAGTTTTGTGTATAATGTGTCTTCAAATCAAGTAATTTAACTGGTGTCCATAATGATGTATTATAGATCTGTTATATTGAATTTTATCTGAAAAACAGCCAAATACTAATTATGGTAAATGGACTTCTCCTTTGAAGCAAGGTTTTATCTTAAAATATGACCTGTCTGAGAAATGTCTACATTTCTACTTTGGTACAAGAACTTGGTTGTATATTTTATTTCATTGCATTATAGTTCAAGTTCAATTCAACAAACAATGTATGTCAGGAACAACACTATTGTATTTTCAGTGTCTTATTCTTTAATGTAATTACTTTATAACACTTAATTAGACACAATAATACATGATTTTGATCTTAATGATTGACTAGTTTATGTAGCTGATTATGATCCTTCAAAATAAAACAGCAGTTGTAATTAAATACCTGTGTGTGCACTCCTTTATTTTGACTCCCTTTGAAGTGTGGGGGAAAAAAGAAGAAGAAAAATAAAATAAATACTAATAAAACTAAACACACTAGGGGGAAAACAATCAATGTTTAAAGTATGATAACAGAGGAAAAATAACAATACTCCAGACTCCAGCTTATCTATTCTTCTCATGGGAAGGAAATATAATAAGAAAACTCAAATATAAATGTGGTATGAATTAACATTTTTATTCTGCACTTTATCAACCTGCATACAGTGTGAAAGAGTCCAAGGGAAGGGTTAACTTTTGATACGCTGCAAAAGCATGACGTCTTGAATGTGCTGTTTGTATATGAGACATGAAACAGGCTTAGTGACAGCGGAGATCATATTCTCTACAATAACCTGCTATCAACAGGATTCTCCTCATTAACAGAGAAGACTTAAGCACAGACAGGTGAGTACAGGATTGATGAGGTTTTCACGTTTTAGTACACAACATATAACAAAAATACCAGAAATTAAACAGTATTTCTGTGAGTATTTCCGTATTTCTGTGAGGGAGTCTTAGTGGAAACTAAATACATTTACTCAAGTAATGTACTTAAAAGTTCAAGGCACTTCAACTTGATTTCAGTATACATGTATAGTGTAGGTACTTTTCATACTGTACTTCTTGGCATTGGCAGAATCCACCCTCATAGGCAGAATAAACGTGAAGCGTGGCACTGTGGCCGTGCCCTAAAGGCAAATATTGCATTTTGTTATGTCAACTACAACTACAGTATTTGAAAACTTTAGATATTGGCAGTGATGGAAAAAGTTGTTAAAGTAGCAATACTGCAATGTAGAAACACTCTGTTAGAAGTTAAAGTCTTTAGAGAATAGATGGTCCTACAAGCTCGAGCGTGTATATCCTATTTTCAAATTGCTGAAATGTATAGGCTTAAATGGTTACTGTATGTTTTGCAATAATCCAAATCTACAAAGTAATAACAGTAATTACCGGTAGTAACTTACATTTTCAAATAATTATAGCAGAGTACATTTGCCTTTGAGATTTAGTGGAGTAGAAGTAAAGGTTATGAATGTTAGAATTGCTCCAACTACTCCCGTAAAAATACCAAGTACTTGAGTAAACTTGACACCAGTAGTAGTACTTAGTAGATTTATTTTACAAAACATGCATTAACCAGCTTAAAGCGTACCTGTGTTATGCTTGGAATATCTGCAATGTTTTATCACGTGTGTTCAGGCGTCATTACAAGACTTGCAAGTGTCCGTTGCAAGACATTTCCATGTCTGTGGCACATTTATTATTTTGTAAAATATATATTTTTCATTATAAAAAATCTTTTAAGAATTTGTTTGAATTACTTTGATCATCGTAAAGTGACAGGATGATATGCTCTAGGAGCCGATCATGCATCAAAACATCATGTACGTTTCTGTTTTGACTCTCAAGTGAATTTGTACATGGCTCCACTGGCATTTCTTACACAACACCTACGCAAGACGTCTTCATCAGTCTGGGTATATTAGTAAGACCTTCATCAAGATAGAATACCTGTTTACTTAGCTGGAAACCACACCTATAATGAAGGGTAGCTTAATTTTATTATAGGTGTGGTTCCCAGGAAAGTAAACAGGTAACAGGTGACAAACAAAAGCTAGTTTAGCTTGATCTCCTGTCCTCAAGTGACACTGTCCTCTAGAAAGCAAGTAATAACCTATGCCATATATGTGCCCACTCACCTCTGCAGCAAAGAGGCCAGGTGATCAAGCAGTGAGAAAGCACTACTGTTTGTTGACGTTCTACGATTCATGACCAATTTGCATACTTAATTTATTTACATGTGGAGGATTTCCCTCATTCCCCTGGTAATACTATGACATACGGGTAATTCTTTTTTTCAAAGTCTGCATCGGCCCTGACTTACAACGTGTCACGTGGCGTGACGCATTGTGAGCTTGTAGATCTGCTATTTTTGGTGAAGAGAACTGGTGTACTGTAGGCTAAAAGAGAACGCAAGTAGAGTGCAACTCATGTCCGTTTTACTAGGTATAAAGGCCAGTCCATACTCTCTCCGAAACCAAACTTTTCGTCGGAGAGTTCCAACATTCCGACGTCCAACTTTCCGAACCCTAATTCGGGGTAATGCTTTTCAGAAGTTGCGAGTGACGTCATTTTGTAGTTGAACCGGACCTTTGCGACGAAAAGTTCAGTTTCGGAGAGAGTATGGACAGGCCTTAAGTGGTTAATCTGAAATCATATACATTCCAAATATTATCAAAGTTTTCTGAGACACCCCTGGACTGGCGTCACAGCACCCTAGGGTGCCACGGCACCCACTTTGAGAAACCCTGCTCTATAGGAGCCCCTTCCATCAAACTAGTTGTAACACTGTATTTCTTATAGAATCCTGTGGTGCCCTTCATTAATCATGATCTCTCATCATCATGTACGTTTCTGTTTTGACTCTCAAGTGTATTTGTACCCTGGCATTTCTTACATAACATGATTTTAACACACTATTTTAATGGCGTCAACCGTCAACCGTCAACCTACTCTACAGGATTTAGCAGGTCACAGACTGCTGGCATGCGTCCAGGCTCATTCCTATGTTCATTCACACTAGCGGGTGACACTCAGCAGCTTTGGTAAACTTTATTTACTGGTGTGAACTTAAGGATTGTTTTTGTTCGATGCATGCTCTGCAACCAATAGGACAGGATGCATGCATGCACACAAACATTGAGGGGGTGCTGCTGAACACAGGAAGATACACTTTTCTCTCGTAGCCACAATGCAATAAACCTTGTATTCTAATATAACAACGTTTCTGTCTTCTTCAGAGTATCACAGGATATGTGCACATGCTCCTGAAATATTTTATGGGCGTACGCCATGGTACTGCGTGCTATGAGCAGTGCAACACTGATAACACCTACGCATGGTCTAAGACTTCCTCATCAAGATAGAATACCTGTTCACCTTACTGGAAACCACAACTATTTGAAGCTACCGTGACAAACAAAAACTTGTTTAACTTGATCTCCTGTCCTCAAGTAACACCGTCCTCTGAAAAGCCAGCAATCATTATAATAACCATATGACATAGCATGTGCATATGTGCCCACTCACACCTCTGCAGCTAAGAGGCCCTTTTGCTCATATAATGTGCAATGGAAACACACTGACTATAGTGGTATAGACCCAATTATTGAAATCCCAAACACAGGATAGACTTGGACCATGATGCCACATTTAATGCCAGTCTCAGGGCTGCCATGCACCTGCCAGCTTCTCCAGTGCAGCACCATTGAGTTTCTCTGTGTGCTGCTTCATTAAATACCTGTTCACTTGCACTTTGCAGGTGTAATACAGGTAGCAAGAAAAATGAGTGGCCAAGTCTATGAAAACAAGCCCTAAAGCACCTGGTTTTACCACTTTACATCAGCTATTTGAACTTAACAGATCTACAGGCTCGAGCTTGTAGATGCTATTTTGAACATTGAATATATTAAATATCTTGATTTCTTTTTTAAACATTTTAACAACACAATCTTGTATGATGGTTCCTGCTGGCACACAATATTTTCAGATCAGGTTCTGCGGACAAATCCATATTAATCTGGGAGTTCAACATTAATCAAGACCAAATAAGCAACTACTTTAGAAACAAACCCTAAAAATCAATACCACCAATATTTACAGTCGCTTATAATAAGCAGACATGGCAACACTGTAAACAGGAACCCCCTTGATACAACAAACAAACAAACACATTTGAAAAAGGGCATCAAAAATCAAAGCTGATCTACAAGCTCACATAATTTGTGAGCTTGTATATGTCAGCTTTTAATTGTCGTACACATTGTAGCACTTTGGCATAGGCACTATGGCACATTAGCAGTATACATTTAGGGCTAGATCTATGTGTTTATTAAGTGTGCCTGCCATGCAACGCAATGGCAAAACACTTATTGTAATCCGCCATACTTAATTAATTAAGTCCATAGTTTCGCCACAAATTTCTGCACGTAATAACTGCCGCACAATTTACGCCACCCACGCAATATATACATCAAAACGTGCGGCTCGGCCGGGAATAGGTTGCTATTACTTTTCTTTCCGATCCGCGTTACCATTGCGACGTAATTCGCAAAAAACGACGCCCAAAAACCCCATTGACTTAGAATGGGGGAAATTTCGGCACTTAATAACTGCCGCACGATTTACGCCACCCCCGCAATATATACATCAAAATGTGCGGCTCGGCCGGGAATGGTGTGCTATTACTTTTCTTTCCGATCCGCTTTACGATTGCGATGTAATTCGCAAAAAACAACGCCCAAAAACTCCATTGACTTTGAATGGGGGACTCCGAAAAAAACCCAGAAACTTTGGCGCCACATAACTCTGCCATACTTTTGCCTAGCAACGTCATTTAAAATGTAAAATGCTCACACAACTTTGGTCTTTTTCCGACCAATAGGGATGAGCTGTAATTGATTAAGCCTCGCCCCCTCTTTAACAGGAAGTGCCCTTCACCAAACAGGAAGTGCCTCTATAACTCATGAACCGTTTGTCGTACAGACTTGCGGCTGGTGTCATACCTTTTCTTTTTTTCTCAATTTTTTTTTTCTCAAATTTTTTTTTTCTCAAATTTTTTTTTCTCAATTTTTTTTTCTCAAAATTTTTTTTTTCTCAAAAATTTTTTTTTCTCAAAATTTTTTTTTTCTCAAAAATTTTTTTTTCTCAAAAATTTTTTTTTCTCAAAAAATTTTTTCTCAACTTTTTTTTAAATGACATTGCTAGGCAAAAGTATGGCAGAGTTATTTGGCGCCAAAGTTTCTGGGTTTTTTTCAGAGTCCCCCATTCAAAGTCAATAGAGTTTTTGGGCGTCGTTTTTTGCGAATTACGTCGCAATGGTAACGCGGATCGGAAAGAAAAGTAATAGCACACCATTCCCGGCCGAGCCGCACGTTTTGATGTATATATTGCGGCGGTGGCGTAAATTGTGCGGCAGTTATTACGTGCTGAAGTTTCCCCCATTCTAAGTCAATGGGGTTTTTGGGCGTCGTTTTTTGCGAATTACGTCGCAATGGTAACGCGGATCGGAAAGAAAAGTAATAGCACACCATTCCCGGCCGAGCCGCACGTTTTGATGTATATATTGCGGCGGTGGCGTAAATTGTGCGGCAGTTATTACGTGCCGAAATTTGTGGGATCATTATTAAGTGTGCCTGCCATGCAACGCAATGGCAAAACACTTATTGTAATCCGCCATACTTAATTAATTAAGTCCATAGTTTCGCCACAAATTTCTGCACGTAATAACTGCCGCACAATTTACGCCACCCACGCAATATATACATCAAAACGTGCGGCTCGGCCGGGAATAGGTTGCTATTACTTTTCTTTCCGATCCGCGTTACCATTGCGACGTAATTCGCAAAAAACGACGCCCAAAAACCCCATTGACTTAGAATGGGGGAAATTTCGGCACTTAATAACTGCCGCACGATTTACGCCACCCCCGCAATATATACATCAAAATGTGCGGCTCGGCCGGGAATGGTGTGCTATTACTTTTCTTTCCGATCCGCTTTACGATTGCGATGTAATTCGCAAAAAACAACGCCCAAAAACTCCATTGACTTTGAATGGGGGACTCCGAAAAAAACCCAGAAACTTTGGCGCCACATAACTCTGCCATACTTTTGCCTAGCAACGTCATTTAAAATGTAAAATGCTCACACAACTTTGGTCTTTTTCCGACCAATAGGGATGAGCTGTAATTGATTAAGCCTCGCCCCCTCTTTAACAGGAAGTGCCCTTCACCAAACAGGAAGTGCCTCTATAACTCATGAACCGTTTGTCGTACAGACTTGCGGCTGGTGTCATACCTTTTCTTTTTTTCTCAATTTTTTTTTTCTCAAATTTTTTTTTCTCAAATTTTTTTTTCTCAATTTTTTTTTCTCAAAAAATTTTTTTTCTCAAAAATTTTTTTTTCTCAAAAATTTTTTTTTCTCAAAAATTTTTTTTTCAAATTTTTTTTTTCTCAAAATTTTTTTTTCTCAAAAAATTTTTTTCTCAAATTTTTTTTTCTCAAATTTTTTTTTCTCAATTTTTTTCTCAAAATTTTTTTCTCAAATTTTTTTTCTCAAAAAATTTTTTTTCTCAATTTTTTTCTCAAATTTTTTTTCTCAAAAACATTTTTTCTCAAAAATTTTTTTTTCTCAAAAATTTTTTTTCTCAAAATTGTTTTCTCAAAATTATTTTTTTCTCAACATTTTTTTTTCTCACATTTTTTTTCTCAAGATTTTTTTTTCTCACAATTTTTTTTTCAAAATTTCTTTTTCTCAAAAAAGTTTTTTTCTCAATTTTTTTTTCTCACAAAACAATTTTTTCTCAAAAAACTGTCGTTAAAGTGCGACCCGTGATAACGGCCAAAAATGCTCCAAAACGCCACTAATTAGTCGAAATGGCTGACTTCCTGTTTGGTTTCTGATTGGCTGCTGGCCTTGTGACGTGGGTAGAGCTGCGAGGGCCTGGTCATCGCTGCTTGCAGCTTTAATTCATTAATCGTCCATGACCTTAATTGGGGCCTATTTCGCCAAACAGGAAGTGCCCCTCACCAAACAGGAAGTGACCCTTGATCTCGTGAACCGTTTGTCATACAGACACGCGGGTTGCGTCAAATGAAATAACGCTAATGCTAACACCAACCGCTAAACAAGGTTGCACAGACTTAGCGAGCTGCAGGCACACTTAAAATTTCTTAGAAATTTTCTCTTCTAGTTAATATTATTGACCACTTTTTTCTGTCTGTGGCAAAAATAAAATATTCATGAAAATGTCCATCAGATGCCATTGCCATAGTGATGATCCCTGTATGATGTGTGTTTTGTTCACTTGTGCAATCCTTGTGTGATTCACATTAGCATGCACTGTGGGTGGGGGGCCTGTCCCAAATAGCCTGCACTGGGGCCTGTTAAGGTGCCTCCACACCGAAAATACTACAGGAGACTTGTTCAATCTGTTCACAGACTGCAAAGAACTGCAAAGAACTGCAAAAAACTAAGCACATTGAATTTTCCAGCCGACTGTATGCCGACTGTAATTACTGTACTGTTTTGCGCATGCGCACTGTGTTGCCATATCGGCTCGTTACAAGCAACTTTGATCCTGTTTTCCTATAATGTTTCTAGTTGTGGGTTACTTTTGTTTGTGCATGTTTCTGAATTGTAGTTGCTTATTTGGCCTTGCTTTCAACATTCTTTTCGAAAATAGCCAATGTAATAGAGCTCAATAGGTGAAACTGGACGCTTCTTTATGCTTTGTTTTCATAGACCTGGTCGCTTGTTTAACTCACAGAATCTGGCAACCGGGGAGCAGAAGCGGAGATGCTTCCTGTCCAGTGTGTTCTTCTCCTCACACCAAAACAACACACATCACTATTACTAGCGTTGCCTTGGAGTATAGGAAATTGAGAGTTGAGATTGTGAATATGCTATTTAGTTAAAATGCAGGGCCGGCGGCAGCCCACAATGGCTGAGGGTGCTATGCTTTAAGTGAAGGATACCCAACTCAAATCGGCCAGGTGAAAACAAAAGGCTATTGCATACCAATGGGAGTGTGTGCCAAACCGGTTGTGGCCAGCCAATGCTGATCTACTGTATTATAATGTAAATTTCGGGAATTACTGAGAGGTGGGGGTGCTCCCTGGCCAAAATGAGGGTGCAAAGCAGGCCTCAGCACCCTCGTAGAACCGGCCCTGTTAAAATGTGCAACGGGAAAATGTCTCTGGCTTATTTAGGCTTGGTTTTGCTGCAGCAGTAGCAAACTAATGGTCCATTTACAACTCGCTACAATTCACCGACGTCAAGGGGCGACTCAACAAAACTGAGCAAGTCCAGTCTTCCAGTTTTCCGTCGATAGCGTTCCCGACCCGCTGCCGAAAACCTACCGATGAGCTCCCGTTCGGCAACAGACGCTTTCCGCCGCTATCCGCCGCCGATTCGGCCACGAATCTGTTTGGTTAAAAGTGGCCTTTACACCTGTGAAATGCCTGGTTGGAAGTCGGAAGTATCAGTGCTTCTCTCAAAACATATCTATAAATCCACAAATGACACGTTACTGTGAGCTAGTTCAGGCTATACACTCGAGAGGCTCAACTCTGTGTGGGCGATGTACATGTGACGACGGGCAATTGCGTACTTTGACAAAGGCTCCTCCCCCACTCGCGACTGGCGACTCATTTCAATGATCCAACTAACAGCCAAAAACACATCTACAACAGCACACAAAGTAGGCTACATTAACAATTTGTACGCCAAACTCGTTCAGTAACAAGATACGGCCACTAGAGGTCACTCTGCCAAAAGGAGTTATCTCGTTCCTCAACGAGACAACAAAGGGTTAATGTGCAGCGCTCTGCGCGCATCCTGTGTTGTCTGTGAATGACCCTAGTCCATACTTCACACCGTGGCTCGCAGAGAGAGAAAATGGCGCGACCAGGCTGCATTGATTTCCATTCTAGGCTGAAACATAAAAAGAGCTTTATCTATGAATGAGGTGCAAAGAACGCCAGGGAAGCAGAGATCTGATTGTTTTCACGGCGACACTATACCGCAATGGTCGGCCCCCGTTTGGATCGTCAGCGGACACTCACATGCACACGCACGAAGCTTCCGAGGCTCTTCAAAATAAAGCGTGAGTGAACGGCGGCAGCAGCAACAGCTAGAAATGTTAGAAACCTTGGCTTCCCATGTGTTAATGAAGCATGCGATGCATCACTGCATCTGGTGCCAGTACTATATATGTTCTGTAAGAAACTGTAGCCAGCATATTACATAACTTAACTGACCTGCTAAAGTAAGGACGACCACCAAAGAGAAGGTTTTGTTCCATATGCCATCATTGTCTTGGTTTCAGAGAGCACGTTAAATACTAACTTTAGCCCCAAAGTCTTATATTCCATTGATTTATACCCAAGCGTGTTGTTGTTGTTTTGAGTGGAGCAAGCCCAATCAAGTCGTCAAGGGGCCCGGCCAACAGAACTGACTGTTTTCTCTCTGAACGGTGGGCATTTCAAAACAAGGGTCTTTCTTATTGGATCAATCAACAAAACACTTTTAATTTGAAATTGTAGTCTACTCCTACTGGAAATAGAAGCAGCAGCCACCGGGCTACTTGAGTATTTTCTCAACTGCCTTTGCATATCTGCCGCCCGTTGTTTTTTCTTCTTCTTCTTCTTCTTCTTCTTCTTCCTCCTTCATAAATGGGCCCCCTGCGTGGCTAGGCCCAAGTGCAGCGCACTGGCTTCACATACCATTTACGCCTGTGACAAAGGGTACAATGGGTATTGCATAGCTAAAGGGGAATGAGCCTTGCATATGGTACATTATACTTTAAGTTTGTTTGTATATAAGAGCATTATAATTGAAAAACATTTCATGTTTTCACTCATTTTCAGTGTGTAAAAATGGCGTCCGCCAGCAGTCTCCATTCTGAAGAGCAGTACCTGTGTTCCATCTGTCTGGATGTGTTCACTGATCCAATCACCACTCCATGTGGACACAACTACTGCAAAACCTGCATCACACAGCACTGGGACAGCAATGATGTGTCTAAGTGTCCACTATGTCAAGAAACCTTCAATATGAGACCAAAATGCTCTGTTAATAAAGTCCTCTCGGAGATGGCTGACCAGTTCAGACACAACACAATCCAAGAACCTGCTAAACCAGATGAAGTATCGTGTGATGTCTGTTATGAGACCAAACTGAAGGCTCTGAAGTCCTGCCTGGTGTGTCAGGTCTCCTACTGTGAGACTCACCTGAAGCCTCACCTGAGAGCCACAGCGTTAAAACGGCACAAACTGATCGACCCTGTGAAGAACCTGGAAGACGTTATGTGTAAGACACATGGCAAACCTCTGGAGCTGTTCTGTAAGACTGACCACATGTGTGTTTGTCAGTTCTGCACTCAGTCAGACCACAAGTCACATCACATTGTATCCCTGAAAGAGGAATACGAAGTAAAGAAGGCTGAACTGGGAAAGACAGAAGCTGATGTTCAGAAGATGATCAGGGAGAGAAAACTGAAGATTCAGGTGGTCAAAGATGCAGTAAATCTCAGCAAGAAAGAGGCAGACAAAGAGATCGCACACAGTGTGAACGTCTTCACCACTCTGGCGAGCTGTATTGAGAGAAGCCAGGCTGAGGCCATTGATGTTATTGAAGAGAAGCAGAAAACAACAGAGAAACAGGCTGAAGGCTTCATTAAAGAACTGCAACAGGAAATCACTCAGTTAGAGAAGAGAAGCTCTGAGCTGAAGAAGCTCTCACTCACTGAAGATCACCTCCACCTCCTCCAGAACATCAAATCCATCAAAACCACTCCGGCTACCAAGGACTGGACAAAGGTCAATGTCCTTCAGCCTTCATATGTGGGCAATGTGAGGACAGCTGTGGCTCAGCTGGAGAAGACACTCAGTAAAGAGATGGAGGAGCTGAGTGATGCTGAGCTGAAGAGGATAAAGCGATATGCAGTGGATGTAACTCTGGACCCTGATACAGCACACTGCGAACTCATCCTATCTGAGGATGGAAAACAAGTGAGTCATGGAGTACAGAAGAATCTCCCAGACAACACAAAGAGATTCTCTAAATGTGCCAATGCCTTAGGAAAACAGGGATTCTCCTCAGGAAGGTTTTACTATGAGGTTCAGGTTAAAGGGAAGACTAGCTGGGATCTAGGAGTGGCCAGAGAGTCCATCAACAGGAAGGGAAAAATCATACTGATCCCCAACAATGGTTACTGGTCTATAGTGTTGAGGAATGGAAATGAGTACAAGGCTATTGCTGACTCTCATGTCCTCCTCCCTGTAAAAGAGAAGCTCCAGAAAGTGGGAGTGTTTGTGGATTATGAGGAGGGTCTGGTTTCATTTTATGATGTGGAGACCAGAGTTCATCTCTACTCTTTCACTGGATGCACCTTCACTGAGAAACTCTATCCATACTTCAGTCCATGTCTTAATCATAGTGGTAAAAACTCTGCTCCTCTGATCATCTCTCCTGTCAATCATACAGACTAGACTCATCCTCAGCTTTGAATGAAAAGAGTTAATTTCCATCCAGAACAACAACTGTGTATATGAAAGGTCTACTGTCACTTCAAATCAAATACTTTAACAATTATGTTACAAAATGATGTATCATAGATCGATTATATTGCAACACAATAAATTAATTTTACATCTGAAGAACAGCCAAATACTAATTAACGTATTGAGCTTAAAACATAATTATTACATGTCTGTGAGACTGTTGAAATGTCTATATTTCTACTTGATTGTATGTTTTATGTCATGGCATTTAAGTTAAAGTTCAATTCAACACTGTTGTTCACTGTACAGAAATAATGTCAGAAACAACAACAATATTTAATTTTCAGTGTCTTCTTCTTTATTTTAATTACAAAGAGTTAATTGAACACAGAAAATGCTTTTTGATTGTCAAGATGTATTCTTTCATGTAGTTGATTATAAATTATAAGAAAATGTGATCTTTCAAAATAAATCAGCAGTTGTAATTATTGTGCAACTGTGTGTGTGCACTCCTTGATTTTGACTAGCTTTTAAGTAATACTAATAAAAATGTAAAAAATGGCAACACTTATTTGTGATATTTTCTTAAAATTGATTTAATATTTAAAAGTTGCTCCATTGAAATTTAGAACAATAAATAAATATGTTAATAAATAAATCAGAACTTTTAATAGCAGATCTACAAGCTTACAACGCATCACACCGTGCCACATTGTGAACTTGTAGATCAGCTATTGTCACTATATTTTAAATAGGGACTCAAGTGGTTAATTCATAATATACAGTATGTGTTGTAAATGTTGGTCCCAAGAGTCCCTTCCTAGAAATGTAGTCAAAAGAAGAATATTAATGTAGAGAATGAAAGACATGGGGTTACAAAAACAACTGGGAGTGCCATTTCCCCCAAAGCAGCAGGACAGCACGAGTTTCAGGTTGTGCGTGCAACACACATCAACCGTATTAAATACTGCTCACAGAAAGGCACAACACACAGACAGATAGCTTACAGTACGCACTGCACAGCTCGATTAACAACACTGTCAACACAGACAGACTATAGTGAGAAAATCCTGGACCAAAGAACACTTTAGGCTATGCTGACATCTGCTGGTGTTTATCTAAAATCACAGTCATATATCTGTTTTAGCAACATCTAACATATAATTTTCCGAATGTCTGTCTGTCTGTCTGTCTGAGTGTCTGTCTGTCTGAAACCGCGTTTCTCCTCAGTGGCTGGAGCAATTGATCTGAAATCGCATCACCATCAGCATATGAACACACCTGACATAACTGTGAAGCCCGTTTGTCACTTTCACAAATCGTATGCTGTATAATTGCATTTTTATGGTGTATCTATATCTATTTAGCCTACAGTACCTTTTGTGACCACACATGTTAAGGGAGGGGCGCTGTTGTTCAGGCCATGCACAATCACACACAAACCCACACACACACACACACACACACACACACACACACGGGGGGGGGGGGAGTGTGTGTGTGTGCAGGCGGGCAGGCGGGCGGGCGGGCGGGGGGGGGGTGGTTCTGGCCCTGTTACAGATGTTGTCCAAAATCATGCAGATCGGTACACAGTATCTCTGTAGCCGTTAAATGGAACGGGTATTTCTTACATTGATGCTCCTACATATTAGCATGCAAGCACCAGTTAAAGTTACTTTCCATCCATCCCTCATATACTGTGTGCACAGTGCACATCCCATAATCCACACACTGCACATCATTTCGGAGCTCATATCTTTGAACGGGTAAGGGCTAGTGTCTATAATTAGTATCTCTACCTTTAGTAAATTGATGTTATTTCAACTTGATATATATTATTATGATATTTGTCATGATACCGCCGTGCCTTTGTTGTGTCTCTTACTCTTACCCCTAGACATATAGGGTAGGCTATAGTTGATTACACTCCTTAACCTTAACAAATGATGGGTGAAACAGGTCTTCAACAACTCCTAATATACAGTACACTTCAGAATCAAGCCCAATACGGAGACATATGGCAACACTGGTTGCTCAATTCCCACCGGCAGTCTTCCTCCTCTACTAACTGGCCCAATTTCTGTTGTGTTATAGTTTCTTATGAGTTATTTGCTTAAATTTCAGTTGTGTTAGGCGGCCCCGTACAGACATTTGCGACACTTATCGCGACCGTATCTTATGAGAATGGCCACTGTGGGCGCCGTACTAATGCATTCTCAATGCAAGGTTGTTTGGTGTTTTGTCGTTGCCGTGTCTCTTCAAGAGCGTACAGGCTGCGGTTGAGCTTGAGACACGGCAACGACAAAAAACCAAACAACCTTCCATTGACAATGCATTAGTACAGCGCCCCCCAGTGGCCATTCTCAGACGTTAAGATGACGATGCGTGACGCACATGTGTGAGCGCGGCCTTATAGTTTCTTATGAGTTATTTGCTTTGATAGTATTTATTATGTCGGTAAAGGATCACACCATTGCAGACTTTACTAACAAACTTTACTTGACTTCCAAGCGTGAAGCAGCAGCAACAACAAGACAGAAGTGCAGTGTCATGAACGTACATATCAATCGAGCCCAGATAAACACAACAACAGGGCAGGCAAAACAGTCAAGCACCGCACGATCAAACTGAGGATCATTATGCATAAAGAACACTCACTGGAACACTAGTCAGTGAGACATAACAGTATTATGTTGAGAAGGAGTTAAGTTGCTTTAGAGCTGGTTGAGTCTTTTGATTATTGTTTATGTTAAAGAGGTAATATATTGTAGTTTATTTTGGTAGGTAAGCGATAATCTACGTATACATTTTGATTTAGCTCTCTTTTGATTTGTTGCTTTATTAATCCTCAATTTTCACCAAGTTCTTATTTATGAAACCAACTTCATGTTACTCACCCTAATCACTGTAGTTACTATTTTGTAAATAAATAACCTTTGTTTGTTTGGCTACTTGGTGGTTGGGGAAGGCGAGAACGTATCAATATTGTGTCTCAGGCAACCCTAGACCTGGGCATAGCAACTGGTAAAAAAAAAAAAAAAAAAAAGTGTTCTATTCTTCTCATTGGAAAAAAAGAAAACGCAAATACGCACAGCCTTTATTTGGTATGAATACGTTCTTTAATTCTGCACTTGTCAACTTGCATGCAGCGTGAAAGAGTCCAGGGAAGGGTTAACTTTTGACACGGTGCAACAGAATGTTGACTTGAATCTAAACCATGTGCTGAATGAGAATCAAAGGTGCAACGTTCCCACACAGATTGACAGCAGAGATCATATTCTCTACAATAACCTGCTGCTATCAACAGGATTCTCCTCGTTAGCAGAGAAGACTTCAGCACATAGACAGGTGAGTACAGTATTGATAAGGTTATTATGTTTGTGTTATCCTTTTAGCCTTAATCACCACGCAAAGTGTTGTGAGCATTGTTTTTTAAAAGGAGTATGTTTTATCAAGTGTGTACAGGGTCATCAAACATGTCTGTTGCGAGACTTGTCCATGTCCGGGTCAATTTTATTACTAATCTTAGAATTTGTTATCATGATTTTGGTGACAGGCAAGTGTCTCGATGACATATAGGACAGAGGTTCTCAAACATTTTTGACTCAAGTCAGCCCTGTAAATAACTTTTTCATCCACGGCACCCCTGAATTACACTGTTAAAATACCTTACATTTATGTAAAATATGCAAATCATTCCCCTTAAGATACATTATACAACAGGTAGTCTGGCTTTCAATGGAAAACAGGCTCTCCAACCGTGCATATAACGAGCACTACTGCACTGTCTCTCATCAAGTAAAGAAATCAGCTGCGTTGGTCACGAAAGACAGCGATCGCTCCTGTCTCCCCACACTATGCTAGGCGGCTGGCTAGCGGTTTTCATGTGACGTTCAGGGACACAGTAGCTAAATGTGGCATTAAAAAATAAAAAAAAATCCTTTCGAATATCTTAATTACAATGAAATAAAGTTGACGTGTTTTTTTTTAAGGGCAACAGTTGTATAATCGCAATATTACACTCGAGGGTCTGCATAAACACTCCAGCCCTTCCTACGGAACTCGCCTGTCGGCTCGTTCCTGCGAAAAGGCTGTCGTGCAGGATAAGGGATAACCGCGTTAATGCACACCCTCTCGTGTAATATTGCTTAAGTATGACATACATACTGAGATGTCATTAGGAAAACTTGAGAGAATATCTGTTTCTATAGTAGGACAAATGGAAAATAACCTTTATACTTGGCATTCTTCCACTTAAAGCCCATGCAGCATCCCTATTCTGGGGTGAAAATTCAACAAAAAGAGCTGATCACAATGCATCACGCATTGTGAGCTTGTAGATCTGCTATTTTTGGTGAAGAAACGTGGTGTACTGTCGGCTGAAAAAGAAGGCACCAAGTAGGCTACAGGGCAACTGAGGTCCGTTTTAATAAAGGCCGGTTCTCTCTAAAACCAAACTTTTCGTCGGAGAGTTCCAACTTTCCGACGTGCAACTTTCCGAAACCTAATTCAGGGTAATGCTTTTCAGACGTTCCGAGTGACGTCATTTTGTAGGTGACCTTTCAGACAAAAAGTTCAGTTTCGGAGAGAGAATGGACAGGCCTTATGTAGGTTAAACTGAAGTCATATGAATTTCAAATATTATCAAAGTATCCTGAGACACCCCTGGACTGGCGTCACAGCACCCTAGGGTGCCACGGCACCCACTTTGAGAAACCCTGCTCTAGGAGCCCTTCCATCAAACTAGTTGTAACACTGCATTCCTTATAGAATCCTGTCGTGCCCTTCATTAATCATGATCTCTCATCATGTTTTGACTCTCAAGTGTATTTTTATGCAGGCATTTCTTACATAACACAATGTTATCTTTGGTGGGACGGTATTTTAATGACGTCACGGACGCACACGTCAACCTACTCTACAGGATTTAGCAGGTCACACACAATGGACTGTTGACATGCATCCAGGCTCATTACTATGTTAATTCACACTACAGTAGCTGGTGACACTCGGCAGCTTTGGTAAAAGATTGTTTTTGATCGATGCATGCATGTGTGTGTGCGTGCGCTCTGACAACCAATAGGACAGGAGTGCACACCAACAGTGAGGAGGTGCTGACCACAGGAAGATACACTTTTCTTTGTTGCAAAGAAAGGAGGTCGCACAGCTTGTGGCCACAATGCAATACACTTTTTTATTTTAATTTACCAACTTTTCGGTCTTCTTCAGGGTATCACAGGATATGTGCACGAGCTCCTGAACAATGGGCGTATGCCATGGTATTGGGCGTGTTATGGGCGTATGCCATGGTACTGCGTGCTATGAGCAGTGCAACACTGATAACACCTACGCATGGTCTAAGACTTCCTCATCAAGATAGAATACCTGTTCACCTTACTGGAAACCACAACTATTTGAAGCTGCCGTGACAAACAAAAACTAGTTTAACTTGATCTCCTGTCCTCAAGTAACACCGTCCTCTGAAAAGCCAGCAATCATTTTAATAACCATATGACATAGCATGTGCATATGTGCCCACTCACACCTCTGCAGCTAAGAGGCCCTTTTGCTCATATAATGTGCAATGGAAACACTGACTATAGTGTTATAGACCCAATTATTGAAATCCCAAACACAGGTTAGACTTGGACCATGATGCCACATTCAATGCCAGTCTCAGGGCTGCCACCTGCCAGTATTCAGTATTCACCTCTTGGCCCTTCTCCAGGGTGGTGCCATGGAGTTTCTCTGTGTGCTGCTTCATTAAATACCTGTTCACTTGCACCCTAGTATAGGCTGCTGCAAGTGTAATACAGGTAAAAGTGGCCAAGTCTATGAAAACAATCCCTAAAGCACCCTGTAGGTTTTACCACTTTACATCAGCTATTTGAACTTAACAGATCTACAAGCTCACAACAGACCACACCACGATGCGTTGTGAGCTTGTAGATGCTATTTTGAACATTGAATATATTTAATATCTTGATTTTTTTTAAACATTTTAACAACACAAATCTTGTATGAGGTTCCCTGGCTCACAATATTTTCAGATCTGGTTCTGCGGGCAAATCCATATTAAACTGGGAGTTCAAAATTAATCAAGACCAAATAAGCAACTACTTTAGAAACAAACCCTAAAAAGCACATTGGCATAGGCACTATGGAACATTAGCAGTATACATTTAGGGCTAAATCTATGTGTTTATATTAATACTATTGACCACTTCTTTCTGTCTGTGGCAAAAATAAAATATTTATGAAAATGTCCATCATAAGATGCCATAGTGATGACCCCTGTATCATGTGTGTTTTGTTCCTTGTGTGCTTCACAATAGCATGCACTGTGGATGGGGGGCCTGTCCCAAATAGCCTGCACTAGGGCCTGTCGCACCTGTGGAATGCCTGGTTGGAAGTCGGAAGTATCAGTGGTTCTCTCAAAACATATCTATAAATCCACAAATTACACGTTACTGCGAGCTAGTTTAGGCTACAGTATACACTTGAGAGGCTCAGCTCTGTGTGGGTGATGTACATGGGACGACGGGTACAACGGGTATTGCATAGCTAAAGGGGAATGAGCCTTGCACATTATACTTAAGTTTGTTTGTATATAAGATTTCATTATAATTGAAAAACATTTCATTTTTTTCCACTCGTTTTCAGTGTATCGAAATGGCATCCGCCAGCAGCCTCATGTCTGAAGAGCAGTTCCTGTGTTCCATCTGTCTGGATGTGTTCACTGATCCAATCACCACTCCATGTGGACACAACTACTGCAAAACCTGCATCACACAGCACTGGGACAGCAATGATGTGTGTAAGTGTCCACTATGTCAAGAAACCTTCTATAGGAGACCAAAATGCTCTGTTAATAAAGTTCTCTCTGAGATGGCTGATCAGTTCAGACAGTCAATGGAGCTGAAACAAATGTCCAGCACAAACCAAGAACCTGCTAAACCAGATGAAGTCTCCTGTGACATCTGTACTGAGACAAAACTGAAGGCTCTGAAGTCCTGCCTGGCGTGTCTGGCCTCCTACTGTGAGACTCACCTGGAGCCTCACCTGAGAGCCACAGCGTTAAAACGGCACAAACTAATCGACCCTGTGAAGAACCTGGATGACGTTATGTGTAAGAAACATGACAGACCTCTGGAACTGTTCTGTAAGACTGACCATGTGTGTGTTTGTCAGTTCTGCACTCAGTTAGACCACAAGTCACATCACATTGTATCTCTGAAAGAGGAATACAAAGGAAAGAAGGCTGAACTGGGAAAGACAGAGGCTAGAGTTCAGCAGATGATACAAGAGAGGCAACTGAAAATTCAGGAGGTCAAACACACAGTAGAGCTCAGCAAGAAAGATGCAGACAGAGAGATAGCAGACAGTGTGCAGGTCTTCACAGCTCTGGCGAGCTGTATTGAGAGAAGCCAGGCTGAGGTCATTGATGTGATCGAAGAGAAGCAGAAAACAACAGAGAAACAGGCTGAAGACTTCATCAAAGATCTGCAACAGGAAATCACTCAGTTAGAGAAGAGAAGCTCTGAGCTGAAGCAGCTCTCACACACTGAAGACCACCTCTACCTCCTCCAGAACTTCACATCCATCAAGACCCCTCCACCCACCAAGGACTGGACAAAGGTCAATGTCCATCAGCCTTCATATGTGGGCACTGTGAGGACAGCTTTTGCTCAGCTTGAGAAGGCACTCAGTAAAGAGATGGAGAAGCTGTGTGATGCTGAGCTGAGGATGGTCCAGCAATATGCAATGGATGTGACTCTGGACTCTCATACAGCACACTGTGAACTCATCCTGTCTGATGATGGAAAACACGTACATTATGGAGACGTAACGAAGAATGTCCCAGCCAACACAGAGAGATTCTCTCTAAATCCCTGTGTCTTAGGAAAACAAAGCTTCTCCTCAGGATTTTTCTACTATGAGGTTCAGGTTAAAGGGAAGACTAGCTGGGATCTAGGAGTGGCCAGAGAGTCCATCAACCGGAAGGGACAAATCAAACTGAGCCCCAACAATGGTTACTGGTCTATAGTGTTGAGGAATGGAAATGAGTACAAGGCTATTGCTGACTCTCATGTCCTCCTCCCTGTAAAAGAGAAGCTCCAGAAAGTGGGAGTGTTTGTGGATTATGAGGAGGGTCTGGTTTCATTTTATGATGTGGAGACCAGAGTTCATCTCTACTCTTTCACTGGATGCACCTTCACTGAGAAACTCTATCCATACTTCAGTCCCGGTGTTAACGCTGCTCCTCTGATCATCTCTCCTGTAAATAACTCGGATTAGACTAATCCTCAGTTGTACATGAAAAAGGTTACAACCATGTGTAAATCAATGGTTTGGATTTAGTCAAATGTTACTTCTAATTAAGTAATTTAAATATTTTTCCTAATTGTGTTTTTTTTGCGACTGTAGGTTGCTACTTAGTATGAAAACCTCCAGTTCATGTTTGTCTGTCTGCTCTTCTGACATCCCAATGACACCTCATCCCAGCTAAGCAGAAGGATATAGCTGACCTGTTCCGACATCAGAATGATGTTGCAAATTAATTCCGTCCTCATCCCTTTTATGGCCACATATGGAGATCCCAGATATCACCAATATTAAGCCCATGTGCGTCATAATGTGTGACACCTCATCCCAGCTCATCCATATTTCTGAAAATATGGCCTCATTTTGGCCACATTTTGTCCAACTTAAACATTAACCAACCGCAACGCGAGTCACACTTGCAAATGAATTGCAAAATCTTGTTATTAATTATGTTTTATCTCTTAGTAGATGGATCATGGATTAATAGATCTATTATAATGAAACACAATAACTTAATTATATATTTGCGGTACAGCTAAATACTATGGTTAATGGAGTTCTCTATTGAAGAAAGTGTTTATCTTAAAGTTGACATGATTTCTTTCTCCCCTAAAACATGATGATCAGGTATTATAATTATACAAAAAAAAAGTGTACAGAAAGAGTTAAAATTGTGTTTTCATGTGGCCACACCCACTGGTTCATTAAGCATGCCTGGTTGTCATGGTGACCCAGCTGAAGTTAACCACACCCAAAGTGTTGGGTGAATGGTAAAAGGAGAGGGGATGAGTATATGATGTCATTGAAACTGGGTTTTTCGACTGGGCCTTTTGACTCAGAGGCTTTCAGCTTTCAGGAACTAAACAAAAATACACAGGGAAGACAAATATGCACATAACCCCACCCGGTGGTCTATTAGAGTAATGCTAACTTCATAAACACATACAAAACAGAAAAAGTACAATGGCACCACCTCTTTAAAACATGTTACCTTACCTGTCTGAGACAGGTAATATGTACAAGAAATCTTTTGTACGTTCTATTCCATGGCATTAAAGTTTAAGATCAATTCAAAATACTGTAGTTCACTAATGTTCTGTACAAAAATAATATCAGGAATAAAAACAATATTTTATGTCTTCTACTTTAATGTGAATACTATATAACAGTTAATAAGACACAAGGATACATTGATTGTGATGTTAATGATTGACTATTTCATGTAGCTGTTTATGATCCTTCAAAATAAAACAGCAGTTGTAATTATTGTGCAAATGACTGTGTGTGTGCACTCTTTCATTTCGACTCCCTTTGAAGTGAAAAAAGAAGAATATTGATCAAACTAAACACACTGGGGGAAAAATGCAATCATTGTTTAAAGTATGACCATAACCCTGCAGGAAAATGATCAATTATTCAGCTTTGCTTTTCTTCTCATGGGAAGAAAATATATACAGTATAATAAGAAAACTCAAATATACATGTAAATACCATATGGTATCAATTAACATTTCTATTCTGCATACAGAGTCAAAGAGTCCAGGGTTAAGGTTAGGGATTGGCTAAATTGGGTAAAAAGTTACATTGAAAATAGACAGCAATATGTTCAAATTGATGAACATAAGTCAGTGTGCTCGAGCATCTGCAAGGAACTAAGCTATTTATATTATACATAAATGATATTTGTAAGGTATCAAGTATTCTGAACTATGTTGTTTTTGCCGACGACACAAAATGTTTTTGTGCTGGGGAGAACATCCAACAACTGTTGGATGAGGCCTCAGTTGAACTCTACAAACTAAAGTAGTGGTTTGACTTAAATAAATTATCTCTAAATAATAATAATAATAAATAAATAAATATATAGGCCTATATATATATATATATATGGCTCCTTTGAATTGAATTGCAATTACAGATGGTTCAACATGCATACCTGAGACGCTCGCTCCTGTGCTGAGAGTCATGGGGCGTCTGTGTTTAGAGACAGCTAAACAGCTAAACTTTTGTAGAGATCTTGTACAGGAGAGAGATAAGCGTCCACCAAAGATTTTTAATTTAGGAAGATACACATTCTCAATTGGAGCCACTAGAGGTGACATGGTACACAAGACCTACAAATGGTCTCCTAAGTGGCCGCCGGCATCTGCCAGAAATCTCACACGCGTCCTATCTTTACTGGTGCTAGATCCCACAAGAGTATGTTGCTGGGATAGAGAAAGGTTGATAATACAGTTTATTTTCCCTTGATTTACATCTCTGAGAAAAGCCATTTTAGGATAACTTTTGTGTGGCTTGTGACAATTGGGTCCAATATTTAGACCAGTAAGACTCCCTAATCGGGAGATAAGCGACCGTCAGGTCGCAGCGTGATTTTAGGGCAAAATGTGTAGGAGCAGTGTCCAAAAATGTGTTTGAAAAAATCTGCCTAATGGTGGCACTATATGGGACAGATCCATGGTGATGAGCTGAGTGTAGACATACTGTGTAGCGATTTGTGTGATTTTAGGGCAAAAACTATAGGAGCAGTGTCCAAAAATGTGTTTAAAAAAATTGGCCTGATGGTGGCGCTATATGGGACAGATCCATGTTGATGACATGAGTGTAGACATATTGTGTACCGATTTGTGTGATTTTAGGGCAAAATTTGTAGGAGCAGTGTCCAAAAATGGGTTTTAAAAAATTGGCCAGAAGGTGGCGCTAAACGGGACATCCATGTTGATGACATGAGTGTAGACATACTGTGTACCGATTTGTGTGATTTTAGGGCAAAATTTGTAGAAGCAGTGTCCAAAAATGTGTTTTAAAAAATCAGCCTGAAGGTGGCGCTAAATGGGACAGATCATGTTGATGACATGAGTGTAGACCTACTGTGTACCGATTTGCGTGATTTTAGGGCAAGGTTTGTAGGAGCAGTGTCCAAAAATGTGTTTTGCAAGAATCGGCCTCATGGTGGCGCTAGAAGAGGGTCACGTGAGAATTGATGGGTGGAGGTAGTGGTTTGGCAGCCAAGGAGTGTGTATGCAAAATTTGGCAAAATGTCTTTAAAAAAATTGGCCTGAAGGTGGCGCTAAATGGAACAGATCCATGTTGATGAGATGAGTTTAGACATACTGTGTACCGATTTGCGTGATTTTAGGGCAAAATCTGTAGGAGCAGTGTCCAAAAATGTGTTGGAAAAGGTGGCGCTACTGTAGTTACTTAACAGTACGATGTAACACGATGTACATCATACTTAACAGTATGATGTAATAGGTGACCGTGGTCACCTCATCGGCTGACCTGACCTTTATCAGTAGTCAGAACACAACAGAGTTGTTGACAGAGCTCAATCTTGTTGTTGACAGCTTCCTGCCGTCACTCCATATTATCTTGTTTATTATTGTGATGTTATCTGCTCATTGAAAGTCGCTTTGGATTAAAAGCGTCTGCTAAATGCCTAAACTGTAAACTGTAACTCCATAAGGATAAAGATTGTTTACTTAAAGATGGTTTGCCAGTTAAATATCAGGCCCTTGTACAGTGTCAATTAATATTGATAACTAATATCCTTAATAATGTCTCCATATATGGGCATAAAACGTATGTTAATTAGTAAAGCTAAGCAGGGCCTTGGCGAGTTAGGGCCTGGGTTTGATGCCTGGGGATCTCCATATATGGGCATAAGGGGTCCTTTATTAATATGGGGTCCTTTATTAATATCCATATACATATATGGACTTAATATTAACGGAAGGTAGGGTGTAAATCAGAGTGCATGCTTTTGGGCCAGTTAGGGCCTGGGATTGATGACATCAAAAAGTGGAACAGGAAATGATGTCATTGTGACAGTATGGATATCCAGGGTTTGATCTTTGATTAGGTGATGTAACGTGACATCACTTCTGTTAACTTGTTGAGTGCCGATCCCGAACTAGTTCGGCTTTATTTCAATCCAATACATTTTTTTTTTAAATTAATTGACTTACCCTGAGCTGCTTGTAGAGCCGTGGGTGGTCCTGGCTCGTCCTACGCTAGCCAGCTAACCATTTTACATGGTCCGACGATATATTCCATTAAAAATGGTTTAAAATACATTTTTGAGACCCCCAATGTTCACCGAATGTTCAGCGCCGCTTCCGGAACGTAGTCCAGTGTGCCGATCCCAAATTAGTTTGGCTTTTTTAATGAAATTAATAAAATGATCCGAGGCCTTCTGAAGCCTGAGCCTTAATTTAAAATCCAGTGGTCCAAATCCTGGGGAAGCCATGCCGGCCGTGAGCCGCGAACGTAGCCGCGAATCGCCGCCGAATCCAATGAAACACCACATCTTTGAAGGGCCATATCTCTGGATTGTGTTTTTAGGGATGTGGCGCGAGGTTTATTTACGGCGAAATCGCCGAAAAATGATCTTTAAAATGACAAAATGGGAATAGCTATTCTGTTAGCATTATCATCCGCGCGTCACTGCAACGTGAGCCCCCGGATGCTAATGCAGTCCCCTATGGGAGAAAGTCTGGCATTCTATGGCGCCATCTAGGGGCTGGCACTGGAAGCGTTAAGGAGAAGGACAAGCTACAACATTTCTCATGGTATACAGCGACCTTCAGTCGCAACAACAATGCACTGTTGTATTGAAATTAAATATATAAATCAGAAATAGCAGCTGGAAAGCACAAAGTTTTTGGGCTTTGTATGCCTTTATTGATTAGATAGTCCGACCAGGAATCTGCGATTCGGCCATTCGCGGATTTTTCGTCCGTCTGCGGAATAACAGTAAAACCTGACAGTTATTACCCCTATTATACAACTAATTGTAGCCTACATGGTAAGGCCACCTCTTGTAGCCTACATGGTAAGGCCACCTCATAGGACTTTGCTTCACAGGGCCCTGGGGGAATAGCTTGACTGACGGACGCTGGATGGTCCCACATTCCTACATGAAACTGTGTCCTGGCATATGGTTCCTCTACGCCTATGGTCCTGGCAATGACAATCATAATGCAGAAGAGAATAAATATTACACCCATACTAGATATCCTCTAAAATGTAATTACTATGGGCATCGTTTGGATGACAAGTCTTTGCAACAGAAATTAAATATTAATAACAATAACAATTACAAAAATATATAGATTTAATATTAGATTGTTATTCTCAAAAACGATTATTAGAATATTTAATTATTCTAACCACTAATTACAGTAGCTATTTCATGAAGGGTTTTACTAGGTTATTAGAACTAAATCCTTTTTTGCTTGATAACTGGTCATTTTAGGTTGTTTTTTAAAATTGTTCACTGCAGAATTCCGTAGAATCAGGATTGTTCTCCGTGGAATCAAGACTTTAGCTGTATTCCAATCCGAAGGGTTCGCACTTTGAAGTGCGCATTTGAAGGGCTATGACGTCACTGGGCCGTGCCATGTGTAGGGCTTGTCCTGTGAAGTGCACTCCACAGTGCCTGTGGAATGGGACAGCGCTACCAAGTGCATAGCCGAGAACTTCTGGTTGCAAAAATCATTTCTCCGCCATTTTTTCCTCCGCGGTGCTTTTAAACTACGTATTTTAGCTTCTTAAACGCCCAAACTGATTTTTTTGTGAGGCGGAATTAACTTTTAAGACAATTTAGGATATTTTTAATTTTTTTTGGTGGGTCATAATTCACCTAATAATTCACAGCTATTTTGACGTTCGAGGATAATTGAGAACCAGCATCACTCGAACCGAGGCGGGCAGTGAGAGTCATGTCATCCGTCCAAGGCATTCGATTTTCGGCTTGGGATGAGCGTTGCATGTCCTGTTGCTTACCTGCTCTACAAGCTCACAACGCGGTGCAAAGCGACGCGTTGTGAGCTTGTAGATCTGCTGTTTTCACTAGTTTGGATCCAGGGCAAACTAATTTCTTTTTTGGGTCACGTACAGGCTAAAAAGTTTGGGAAACACTGGCTATAGACCTATACATGATTGTGATATGATGTATTGTGGCTACAACTTTCAGACAACCCGTTTCAAATAGTTTTCTGTTGATTAGATATTAAAAAGAAACTTCTGTTTTTGGTTTTGTCATAATTAAAGGTCTGACAGTCACATAACTGTATGATGAGATTGTTCTGAAGCACAAGATCATTAAATAGAATAACAGTTTATTAACACGCTCTATTACAATTCACACTGTAACTGTAACATGTATCATGATATTCATATTATGCTTAATGTAAAAGCGGCATCGGAATTAACATCATTTCAGGTCATTTATTTGACAGAGAGAAATATGAAAAGCCCGACCTTCGTTTAAATGATTCGTATAAGGCTTATTGTGTGATATGTTTGTGGTTGAAAGTGTGTTTTCCCTGCCTCTCTGTGAACAGACACAGGGAATCACATCACCGTAATCTGATCATCATCATTAATAGCAGCAATTAAGCAATACAAGTCAGGCATAATTCATAGTAAATCATAAAGCAAACATTCAAATTGCTTCAACGCATAATGTAATTCTTTTTAAGGAAATATGACAAAGATCTTAAGCTTTATTTAGTTATTAGAGTGAAGACTGAATGCCGAGTTCTAACCCACAGATATTACACTAGGATACATATAGGCGAATAGACCTATTTGATCAAATGGACCCCAATACAGTATTTTCTCACCCAGCAGAAACTGCGTTCTGTTTCCCGACATGGAAGGTTTATAGATTCTATTGACATTCTAGCCAAGCCCTTTAGCACATGACATAACTACTATGCTGTTCTTTTATGTTTCATACCGTTGCATTATAGCAGGTTGATGATCACCCGCAACATCGCGGATGACCAATCTAAATCCATTGCTTTCAGCTGCCACAGTATACAGTAAGCCTACGTTTGTGGTGCATTGGTGAGAGAATAAAACATTTCCACTAAATGTCAATGTGATTTGATGTTGCCATAGCCTAGTAGGCCTACTCTCTATCCATTTCTATTTTCAGTTCATTCTGATGTTTGATTATATTCTGAATTGGTTCCTCGTTTATTAGTGGACACGTTCACACGTTGTTTTAATAGTTAGTTAGTATAATAGTTATAATAATTTTAAAACAACACTCAAATACCAAACCTGGTGCTCGAAGTTCTTTGCCACGGGAACTCAGTGGTAGTTAGATTGTTTATTTAATTGGAAATAACATAACGCACATATAGGCCTACAATACACTGGACAATCTGAATTAATAACGGTATGCTCAATAGAATATGCAATGAATGGTATAAACTATAAAACTTAGTAGGCTATATACAATGACTAGTTCGTCATGTTAGTGTTACTTGAAAACATTCAATCAAGCATTATACAGAGCCAGAGGCAGTTTCTTTCATGTCTAATCATATTAAGAAAACAATTTGATGGATTGCCTGTTAATTAAGACACAACAACAAATCATATGTCATGTTCCACCATCAATTCCAAGGGAGGGGAGCAGAGCCGTGGAGCCGAGAACAGGTTGCCTTCAGAGGGATTCGATGCGTAGAGCTGCCCGCCCCGAGACGAGACACGGCGGTTCTCAGTCAGAACCTTCCGACAACGCCGTTGCATATATTTTACATAGTCATGATTAATTATGAAGTTTATACACCTAAATACTATACCGAAAACACCTTACAATTAAACTCGGTGGCACCAAACAGAAGTTAAACAGCTCTTTTGTGGATAAAAGTTTAATGCGATGGACAGCAGACACTGTTGTTTTTGTTTTGATCCGGGTTGAATCGTGGAGTCGCGTTGCATTGTGGGACGCTGCTATCCAACGAAGTGCTTGAAGTGACCATCGGCTGTACGCTTCAAAACGAGGAGAAAGTAGTGCACATTCCAAGGGTAGGTTACCCTAGGTTAACGCGGTCTACTAAACGGGACAGCACTAGGCGCGGCCCAGTGACGTCATAGCCCTTCAAACGCGCACTTCAAAGTGCGAACCCTTCGGATTGGAATACAGCTTTTTTCTCCGCGGATTCCTGGGGGGACTAATTACTGCTCACAGAAAGGTACAAAGTCACAAAACACAGAGAGATACAGTACACACTGCACAGCTCCATTAACAACAGACAGACTTGACTAGTGAGAGAAATCAGAGAATCAGGGACCTGAGAACACTTTAGGCTATGCTGACATCTGCTGGTGTTTATCTGCAATTACAGTTGTGTCTCTGTCTTAGCAACTATCATTGAGTTTCTATATCTCACTTCTCTCTTTAGGGGTAAATTGAGGTAATTTAGACTTTATATTCTGCATGATACCACTGTGCTTTTGTTGTAGGCAGGCCCGGATTTATATGACATGAGGCCCCTGGGCAAGGGGAAATAAAGAGGCCCTCGTGCGCGCGCAAAAATTCCACCTCCGGTCCACCTGACCACACTGTGAACTCACCTCCGGACCGGCCCGTGCATAATGTGACTGTGTGCAGAGGCGTAATTTGACCAATATCTAGGGTGTTGCAAGGAATTAAGTGTGTCCACCCGCCCGCAGGGCGGGTGCGATTTTTTGGGGGTTTTACCCGTTTTTGGGTGCTTTTTATATCAATTTCGGGTGTTTATTCCCCACACAACAGTCTAACAAGGAGCTGCAGATAGCTGTTACTATTTATTTAGCATGCAGCGAAACACACACACACACACACACACACACACACACACACGGATACAGAATTGGAGTTTGCGTGCATGTGTGTAGCCTATGTGTGTGGAAAGTACCGGATACATAGAGTGGGTGGGCTTTAGACTGCACTAAGCTTTCAGAGCAGCTACATGCAGTGCGGCCAGCAGAGCAGAAGCTCTCAATAATAAAACAAAATGTACTGTAACTAAACACAAATATCACTTTATTTGGAAAAATGGCTTCCAAGTTCCACACCGCCTCCCTCTCCATAGACTTCCATGTAATTCATAGTGCACGGATCATGCACGCCCATGCACCACGTGTGTGCACACTGTTCACAGCTTTCAAACAAAAAAATCCGAATGGAAATCCGTTCAGGCATTCATGAGCTACTAGCCATTATGTTTTCTTGAAATGTAAACAAACACGGCTGCCATGTTTGAAAGATGGGGTTGGTATGGGGGTTAAACATGGAATTTCGCGATTGCGATCATGCCTACATTTTTTGGGGTCCAAAAAAAAAAAATTTTTTTTGAAAAAAAAAAAACTTTTTTTTTTTTTTTTTTTTTTGAGGCCCCCCTCCCCTGAGGCCCCTGGGCGCGTGCCCACCCTAGCCCAATGGTAAATCCGGCCCTGGTTGTAGGGCATTGAAGAAAAAGTCAACAAGTTGACTCAGTCGACTTCATTACACAAGTCGACTCCCACCAGACAAAGTTGAAAGTCGAAGTTGAAAATAATAATAATAATAATACTTTCTATTGTGAAAAATAGCAGATCTACATGCTCACAACGCCTCGCATCGGCGTTGTGAGCATGTAGATCGGCTATTTTCACAATATCTGCCTCTATATATTTGGACAATGTTTAATTTGCCATTTTAGAGGTATTAAAAAGTCCTTAAATTGTCACCTTAGAAATGTGAAGATACCCTCTATACTGTCTATAGTCTATACACTTAAACGTTGTGTTGGTTTGTTGACAGTTGAGTGAGAAAACAATGTTTCACATTAAGTTAATCATCTGTGGACCCCCCAAAATAATTGGGGGGTCGTGTATGATGTGATGACGTCATCAAACAATAAAGTCGACTTCAACTCAACTTTTTACTGAGTCGAGTCGACTTGCAAAAATCACAAGTCGTTAATGCCCTATTTTGTTGTAGGCTACCCTAGACGCATATGGTCATGTTGAACATGAATTTGTGGCCTGTGTGTGTGTGTGTGTGTGTGTGTGCGTGCGTGCGTGTGTGTGGTCCCCCCTACCTGGCCACGCCCACAGTGGTTGTAGCCAAGAATAAGGTGATGACACTGTTCATAAAAATTAAAAAAAACACTCAAACAGAGAAAAATACTACTCTTCAGCTTTTCTATTCTTCTCAGGAAGAAAAGAAGACTCAGATATAAAATGTGTTTTATTTATTTGATTAGCTGCACTTATAAACCTGCATACGGCGTGAAAGAGTCCAGGGGAAGGGTTAACTTTTTGGTGCAACAGAATGTTGCTTTGAATCTACATGATGTGCTGAATGAGAATCAAAGGTGAATCGTTCCCACACACAGTGACAGCAGAGATCATATTCTCTACAATAACCTGCTATCAACAGGATTCTCCTCATTAACAGAGAAGACTTCAGCATATAGACAGGTGAGTACAGTATTGATAAGGATAATATTCTGTTATCCTTTTAGCCTTAAAGGAGTATTTCACCCCCAAAGTGACTTTTTTTCTATTGATTACTCATGCCATGGAGATTTCAGTTGAATAATATTCGTAGTTTTTGTGTCACACTCCTAAGACAATAATTTGATTACAATAATGACCTGTTTCCATTTGGTCCTATAGTATGTTAAATTCTTCAATATAGCATTAAAAAATCACATTGCGACGTGTTGTCAGTATTGGTTTTTAAAAGCATGGAGTATGTTTTATGATGTGTGTGCAGGGGTTATCAAACGTGTCTGTTGCAAGACTTGTCCATGTCCGTGGCACATTTATTATTGTGTAAAATAATACATATTACATTATAAATGTACACAAGATAATCTTTTAAGAATTTGACAGTGACAGTGGTGACTCGTAAAGTGTCAGGATGACATGCTCTAGGACAGTGGTTCTCAACCTTTTCAGGCTGCAACCCACAAAATAATCATATTTTAACTGAGGACCCCTGACCCTGTCGAGCACTAAGAGTTGAGGCATTTCATTTTGTATAACATGGTTCTATTGTGAAAATAGCCGATCTCCATGCTCACAACGCCTCACGTTGCGAGGCGTTGTGAGCATGTAGATCGGCTATTTTCACAATTTCTGCCTATAATATTTGACAATTTGGCCAATGTTTGACGAGAGGTAAAGTCCTTAAATTGTCACTTTAGAAATTTGCAGATACCATGTATGCTCTTATACTGTATGTCGGTTTGTTTACTGTTGAGTGAGAAAACAATGTTAACATTTAACTAATCATCTGGGGACCACCCAAAATAATTTGGGGACCCCTCTGGGGGTCTCGACCCACAGGTTGAGAACCACTGCTCTAGGAGCCCATCTTGCATCAAACTACAGTTGTAACAATGCATTCCTTAATGATGCTGTCGCTCATTCATCTCTCATCACGTACATTTCAGTTCTCACACTTTTTTTTTGTTCCATGTGCATTCCTTACGTACAGTAACACCTACGCATGGTCTAACACTTCCTCATCAAGATAGAATACCTGTTCACCTTACTGGAAACAGCTACCGTACCGTGACAGACTCAAAAACTAGTTCAGCCTGATCTCCTGTCCTCAAGTAACACCGTCCTCTGAAAACCAGTAATCCTTATAATAACCATATGACAATCCTTATAACAACCATAATTATGACATATGTGCACACTCACGTTTGCAGCCATGTGGCTGCAAACGAGAGTTTGAGAGAATCTTTCTCTTGAAATTAAATATTTAAAAAAAAGTTTAGTCTGTTGAATGAAGTCCACTGAAATCTATATACAAATTTCATTCTGCACATGATTCTACATTCATTCAAACTGATAACTCTGACTGGGGAGAGAGTCTAGGAGACAGGTGGATTATTGAGTCTAATGATCTTTACTTAAGTACAATAAGGTTGTATGTAATAGCCAGTATAGCCTATGGACAATCAAAATCAGTTGGACATAAAACATTTTGATGTGGTGTCATAATTAAACTTATTGTTAATATGGCACACTGTGACTTTCAAGAAAATGAAATCAAAAAGGTTGCTGACCCCTGGTATAGGCCCAATTATTGACATCCCAAACACAGGAGAGACTTGGACCATGAAGCCACATTTAATGCCAGTCTCAGGGCTGCCACCTGACAGTATTCACCTTATTCTTGGCCCTTCTCCAAGGCGGCGCAATTGAGTTTTTCTCTGTGTGCTGCTATATCTGTTCACTTGTAGGTAATCATCAGCAGTGTTGCAAGCGGCCACGTCTATGAATACAAGCCCAGAAGTAGCAACTACACTTCAGCTATTAGTCTTTTATGGGGGGTCCCTGGCACACAAACATTTTCAGATGAGGTTCTGCGGACAGATACCATAATCTGGGGGTCCTTTGCCCCATTACCCAAAAACATTAGGAAGCAAGCGCAAGTAAGCAACTACTTTATGTTTGTCTGTATAAATGAAGAGCATTATGACTAAACAATAATATGTCATGTTTTCAATGTGTAGAAATGGCGTCCGCCAGCAAACGCGCACGCACTTCCGAAGAGCAGTTCCTGTGTTCCATCTGTCTGGATGTGTTCACTGATCCAATCACCACTCCATGTGGACACAACTACTGCAACACCTGCATCACACAGCACTGGGACAGCAATCATGAGTGTAAGTGTCCACTGTGTAACAAAACCTTCTACAGGAGACCTGATTTCTCAGTTAATAAAGTCCTCTCTCAGATGGCTGATAAGTTCAGGAAGACAATGCAGCTGAAAAAAACATCCAGCACAAACCAAGAACCTGCTAAACCAGATGAAGTCTCCTGTGACGTCTGTACTGAGACCAAACTGAAGGCTCTGAAGTCCTGTCTGGCGTGTCTGGCCTCCTACTGTGAGACTCACCTGGAGCCTCACCTGAGAGCCACAAAGTTAAAACGGCACAAACTAATCAACCCCGTGAAGAACCTGGAAGACGTTATGTGTAAGAAACATGACAGACCTCTGGAGCTGTTCTGTAAGACTGACCATGTGTGTGTTTGTCAGTTCTGCACACAGTCAGACCACAAGTCACATCACATTGTATCTCTGAAAGAGGAATACGATGGAAAGAAGGCTGAACTGGGAAAGACAGAGGCTGACGTTCAGAAGATGATCGGGGAGAGGCAACTGAAGATTCAGGTGGTCAAAGATACAGTAAAGCTCAGCCAGAAAGATGCAGACAGAGAGATAGCAGACAGCGTGAAGGTCTTCACTGCTCTAGCGAGCTGTATTGAGAGAAGCCAGGCTGAGGTCATTGATGTGATTGAAGAGAAGCAGAAAACAACAGAGAAACAGGCTGAAGGCTTCATTAAAGAGCTGCAACAGGATATCACTCAGTTAGAGAAGAGAAGCTCTGAGCTGAAGCAACTCTCACTCACTGAAGACCACCTCCACCTCCTCCAGAACATCACATCCATCAACACCCCTCCACCCACCAAGGACTGGACGAAGGTCAATGTCCATCAGTCTTCACATGTGGGGACTGTGAGGACAGCTGTGGCTCAGCTCGAGAAGACACTCAGTCAAGAGATGGAGAAGCTGTGTGATGCTGAGCTGAGAAGGCTCCAGCAACATGCAGTGGACGTAACTCTGGACCCTGATACAGCACCCTGCGAACTCATCCTGTCTGAGGATGGAAAACAAGTGAGTCATGGAATTGCAAAGTCTAACCTCCCAGACAACACAGTGAGATTCTCTCAATGTCCCTGTGTCTTAGGAAAACAAAGCTTCTCCTCAGGCAGGTTTTACTATGAGGTTCAGGTTAAAGGGAAGACTGGCTGGGATCTAGGAGTGGCCAGAGAGTCCATTGACAGGAAAGGAAAAGTCACAGTGAACCCCAGCAATGGTTACTGGATTATGTGGTTGAGGAATGGAAATGAGTACGAGGCTCTTGCTGACCCTGCTGTCCTCCTCCCTGTGAGAGAGGAGGTCCAGAAAGTTGGAGTGTTTGTGGATTATGAGGAGGGTCTGGTCTCCTTTTACGATGTGGAGGCCAGAGTTCATCTCTACTCTTTCACTGGCTGCACCTTCACTGAGAAACTCTATCCGTTGTTCAGTCCCTGTCTTAATGCTGCTGGTAAAAACTCTGCTCCGCTGACCATCTCTCCTGTCAACCACTCAGATTAGACTGTGAGCTTCACATGAAAAGGGTTCGTTTTCGACATGAACGGAACGCGTTTGAGAACCACTAACCCTAACCCGTACGTATATGGGAACACACACGTAGTGTGAACAGTGAAGGTACCCCTATCACAACCTGCTATCACAGTAAAATATGACTTGAGAGGGAACCTCCATCTTCGCCACTGCAACTCCCCTAAGCTCCCCCTGGTCACATGACCCCAGCAGGCCAAAGGAATCTATCACCATTTACCCTCTCCAGACATCGGCAGTTAATCTCCAGCCCTGTGAGCAGATGGCCTCCCACACACACTCTCTCTTCAAAGCAGCCTCTTCACACAGACTCTTATGGAATGGTGTTCATCAGTTATTCTCAACCTTTTGAATTTCCATGAGGCCCAAGTTTGATATGCACCAGGCCACGGAGGGATCCCCCATTTGAGATGGTGAATGGTAAAAGGACTGCATTTGACTGCATTTATATAGCGCCTTATATAGCGCCTCTCCAGACTTCCGAGCTCCACAAATCACGTTCAACGAGTGGGAAAAGTACTCAAATGTTTTACTAAGTATATAGATTTTGTTTTATTAAGTATTATTGTAGAATACTAGAAATATATAGTAAATATAAGTATATAGAAATACTCTGACACAAGTAAAAGTCTGGAATTCAAAATGTACTTGAGTAAAAGTACAAAAGTATTGGCAACAAAATGTACTTAAAGTACCAAAAGTAAAAGTACTCCTTATACAAAAAGAATTCAATAAATATGTTGAAAATAGCAAATCTAAAAGCTCACAATGTGTCGTATAGAAACACATTGTGAGCTTATCGGCTATTTTGAATGAACAACATGTACTGTATGTTTTGTAATAATAATTATAATCAATCTGCAAAGTAACTAGTAACTGCATTTCCCAAATACATGTAGTGGAGTAAAAGTATAATATTTGGATCCTAAATGTAGTGGAGTAGAGGGCCAAGTATTGGAAATTGGAAATACTCAAGTAAAGTACGTAGACCTCAAAATTGTACAGGACTAAAGTAAATGTACGTGCTACTTTCCACCACTGCGTTCAACCAGGGACGTGCTGGGCCCCTGATTCAGCCCGGGGAAAAGAGTTGGAGAGGCCCTCATTGCGCGCTATAGAAAGAGATCTCTCTCTATAGCGCTGCTGCTACTCAAAGATTTGCCATTTCAGATCATGACAAGTGACAAGCCAGTGGGCCAATTACATGAGTTATATTTCGTCATTGTCAGGTGGAAACCATTTTAAAAATGATTTAAACTAGTGAAAACAGCCAATCTACAAGCACACAACGCCTCGCACCGCGAGGCGTTGTGTGCTTGTAGATCTGCTGTTTTCACTTCTGTGCGACGGCCTTGTATGATGAAGCAGGGCTTTGCTTTGCGAAAAAAATTACAAATTTGAAACTTGGAGATACAAGGTTTCTGCCCGACAGTGACCGGACGGGAATGAACCGGCCGTTCGGGAGTTGTCACGCTTTTCCCAATGGCCAGCACGTCCCTGCGTACAACCCAGATTAGGCTCAACCAAGGGGTTAAATTCTTTCTACTGCTATGGCCACCAACATGTGGAATACCCAACAGCCTTAAAGAAGTGTGAATCCTGCACTCTCCTTCAAAACCGCTCTAAAAGAGCACTTACAGGTGGCTGCAAATCACAACTATCCCCTGTAACAAGTCCTATCACCAGAAATGCCTCCCCCCTCCTCGAAATGTTTATTGTTTACTGTAAAAGAAAAAAAGAAAAAAAGGATTTTTGATTGCTACTCATTTATAAAATGTTTTTGCATAGTACTGTGTTTTTGCATAGTAGGCCTACTGTATACATGTCATTAAATGTTTCGATGACTTGAATACACAGGACCCCTTGCTCCCCCTCCCCTCTCCTTCTACTTCTGTAAATCTGTGATGTGATTGTGAAGCTGATTTTTTGATTCTGACTATAATAATAATCATAATTGTAGTAACAAAGATTCTAATCTGTTTTTAAATGCCTACTGCCTACTGCTCCTCCTCTGTCCACCTGCGTGGCAGTCAGAGGTAAATCAATAGGAGGCAGGAGGCAGAGGCCTTCTAATGCATCATCGTTAAACATGGCTGCTAAGAAGCCATGCCATATTTCATCCAGGGGATTGTTTTATTATCCTTTCTTTTCTTTTCTTTTTTTTCTTCCTTTTGGTCATAATTGAGATTCAGTGTTTTTCTTCTTTAGCCTTGCGCTAATGGGGTCTTCAAGTTGAGCCTCCGTCAACAGTACAAAGAAAAGAAAATCACACCCGTGTGAAGTGGAGCTGTGTGTGTGTGTGTGTGTGTGTGTGTGTGTGTGTGTGTGTGTGTGTGTGTGTGTGTGTGTGTGTGTGTGTGTGTGTGTGTGTGTGTGGATCATGTGTACCGATTTTTGTGACATTTGAAGAAAATATGTAGGAAAAGGAGCAAAAAGTGTGTTTTGGAGAAAATTCAAGATGGCGGAAAATCTATCATGGCGCAAATGGGCGTGGCCTATATGGGGAGATGCGTCATGACCCAAGGAATCCAGGGAAAAAATATTTTTAATTTTCCGACCTACGGTTCAAGAGTTACAGGCCAAAACGTAAAGTGGGGTGTTATGGCACCACCATGCGGCCAAATGACACAATTATTTTTTATTTAATCCTTGAAATCATTATGAACCTCCTCTCCAAGTCTTGAAACTCTAGCCCCTATGGTTTGCGAGAGACAAATAATTGAATGTGAGTTTTTGCAATTCCCATTATAAGTCAATGGGGAAAATTAATTCACTAATAAATTAATATCAATTAAACTATAGAACCTTTCTCTTAGAAAAGTAATAGCCCACGATTCCCGAGTAAGCCGGTCGATTTGACATATGGCGCGAGTGTGTGGTGGCAAAACTGTGGGACTAGTGGCGTGCCGAAGTTTAGGAAGTTCAGGCTACATACACACAGACACACACACAGACACACACACACACACACACACACACACACACACAGACCCACACAGCCACGTATAGGGAGCCTGTGCTTCACACAGCTCCAAAAATGTGGCAATTAAATTATAGAATCGTATTTGTTGTCGTTAAACAATTCTGGGTGTTTGACCACTTACAGTTTACAGTTTAGGTGTTTAGCAGGCTCTCTTATCCACAGTGAAGAGAGTAAGTATGAAGCCAACATAAAAAAATTAATTAAAAAAAAAACATGATGAATAGTCCAAAAAACAAGATAATGTATAGTCACATCAGTAGAGTGCAGAGACTGAGAACAATGCAGCGCCTCAAGAACTACAGGACTAGCGATGGAGCATGTTATTGATCGGGGCTTTTATCTAGCCCACTATTGTCCGTTCAAATCCTGAACAGAACTGGTATCTCTTTTTATTGGCCAGTGACTGTGAGTATCAGTTGGCACGTATCAATACACTTTTAGACCGACATGATTTGCCAACGAGGGTGATTAGATTTCATTCTTGATTGCCTCTGGTCTTGATTCCTTAAACATGACGCCATGGGCTGCTATTGCCGGCAAGCCCAAATCTTAATAACCGTTCTCTGTAAATGTGTTATCGAGTTTGTAATGGGCTGGGGTTTCGAGCTCCTTCCCTATACAGGACATCAGGTAACCAATGACCGTAGCATCTCTCTGTAAATAACATAGTCATACAATCTCTATGGGTCTGTCAAACCTTGACGACTGTCCTATTACTTTCTTTTAGCTGATTTTTAAATCCCTTTGCAGCTGCTGTTATTCATGTCCGTAGTCCACACTGTTTGGAGAATGTTTTTATGGCAAAGTCCTTATTGAAGTGTAAAGTGTTTTTTATGCTGTTTTATCTTTTTACTTTTCTTTTCTGCTTTATTGTTAATCATGTGTATATTTTCTGTTAAGCACTCATGCTTCATTTCTGCTCTGTAAAGCACTTTGAGCTGCATTTCATGTCATGAAAGGTGCTATACAAATAAAGGTTTTTGGGACCCCAAATTATTTTGTGCAACATTGTTTTGTCACTCAACAGCCACTTTAATTTAACGATCAAGCAATCAATTATATGGTCTGGCTTGGTATCACTATGACACTACGTTTTAAACATTAATGTCATAATTTATCATTTAAATCTTAGTGTTTTGCCAACTGTTTTGGGGCCCGCTTGCAATGTCCTTGTGGTCCACCAGTGGACCCCCGGGGTCCTCAGGTTGAGAACCATCGCTCTAAAAGGCATCGCCTGTGACAGATGGTGAGCAGAGCATGGGTCATGCCAGATCGGGAGGTGTTTGATGAGATGTCTGGGAGTTCACAGGACTTTCATGAGGCGCTTCCAGATTGTCTGGGCATGGAACAAGATGAAGTGGTCCCTACTGTTAATCCTCAGGAGGCCACTGAGTTCAGAAGAGCCAAAGCAGAGAGTGAGAGAGAGAAGTATTTTTGGAGATTAGACTATTTTCCAAAGGCCAGCCATGGCGGTATAGGTCAACTCTGTGGTTCCCATTATCAGAGCCGTTTTGCCAAAATGTCAAGTGTTGTGGGAAAACCTATATATGGGCTCTGTCGGGTGGGAAACCTCATATGTCCAAAACTTACTTTTCAGGATTATCAAAAAGAGCAGAAGTAGCAGATCCACAAGCTCGAAACATGTCGCTTAGCTCCACGTTCCGAGCTTGCAGATCTGCTACTTTTGATGCTTTTGTGACACATGTAGTAGGCCTATTATGTAAAGTAACTAATTCGATTTTCTTAAGTACTGTACTTGAGTATTTACAATTTCCATTTACTTTTACTTCTACTCCACTACATCTCAGAGGCAAATATGGAACTTTTACTAGTTATGCTACTTTATATATTTTGGTTATTATTAGAAAACATACATACATTAACCACTTCAGCCCTACATTTCAGCCATTTGAAAATAGACAATTTACATGCTCACAATGCGTTGTGATGCGACACATTGTGAGCTTGTAGATCTGGCATTTTCAAAGGATTTTTATTTTGAAAACTTGAAATGGGATTAGAACTGCACAATGAGTATACTTTCTACTTTTGGTACTGTAAGTACATTTTTATACCAATACTTTTGTACTTTCATTCAAGTCAACTTGTTTTTGTTTGTTGCAGTATTGCAACTTTTACTTAAAGGAGCTATAGTCAACTTTTTCTTGAAAAACGGATGCTAAAATAAAAATAATGTTTCGAAAATATTTTATAAAAAAATAAGCTTCATATATGTGTTTCTATTCAAAAATGACCACAAAAAGCGTAAAATAATGATGAAATAACCATTTTGGCCATTGTCAGACCGACACTTTGTTTACATTCTAGTCTTTAGACTAGGACGTAAACAAAGTGTCGGCCCTACAATGAAAAGGTTGACTATAGGCTATAGCTCCTTTAAGTAAAGAATGTGACTATACTTTTTTCCAACATTGAGTACAGTATGAGTATTTGCAGGGAAAAAAAACTAAACAAACTAAAAAACACAAAAAGTTAGAATATGGAGATAAGAGGTTTCTGCCCTGACAGCAACGATATATTTCCACTCAAGAAATGATGTCAAGTCTCCAGGTTTTCTTCTGAATATGTCCGACACTGATTTACTACGACACTATGGCATTATTTAGGAATCCACTAGTAGTTTTCAAATGTTTTATTTGCAAGGACCCCCTTAACTCTGAGTGAATACAAATGGAACCAAATGGACCTGCAAGGGTCCATTTGGTTCCATGTGTACACTCTCAGAGTTACAAACCTGTTATGGTCATTCAGGGCTGTGTTTCTGGTAATTGCGACCGTAGGTCGCAGTTACTATCAAAACCTCCACCAGCTGTGAGTCCGTCAGTGAGTCCGTCAGTCTCACTAACACCTCACACGTCACACTTTTGCCCTGCTCATATCTTTGCAACCGTTGCCCCGATCCATGCCAGATTTGGCACACACACTCCTTGCCTGTCAAACTACAACCTCCAAGGACCCCCGGAGCTCCAGGGACCCCCAGGTCCCTCGGGGACCCCCAGATGTAAAAAATGACCACATGTGCAAAAATGATCAAATGACCACCCCAACGGGGCTGCTCACGGGGAATTCCTGGGGACCACCGACTCCTGGTGCTCCAGAACCGATGCAAAAGTGGTGGCGCCCCCAGTGGAGGACCCCCTGCCACTGCAGCGCACATAAAATGCCGTAACTCGGGCTAGGAGCCACCGGGAGAGCCGGGGCAGGTACCTATTCGTCCGCCTCGCCAGCGCGGACACCCCACCCCTCATTTCTCACATGGCCCTCTTCTAGCGCCACCTTCAGGCCGATTTTTAAAAACACATTTTTGGACACTGCTCCTACAGATTTTGCCCTAAAATCACGAAAATCGCTACACAGTATGTCTACACTCATGTCATCAACATGGATCAGGAAGATTTTGGAAAAACAAATTTTTGCCCTATTTGTGGAGATAAGTGACCTACGGTCGCTTATCTCCCGATTAGGGAGTCTTACTGGTATTAGTGTCTACTCATTTTGTATGTCCGTGGCAAAAATCCAATTTTGACAAAAAATGTCCACCACAAGCCATCGTTGCGATGACCCCAGATGTCCAGTCAAGTCCCTATAGTTATCGGAGCTCAAACACATTTTAACCCATAACCCTACCTATACACAAATATCGTATGTACACGGTCAGAAGGCGTTGCAGTGTGACCGACACTTGCGAGATTTTCAATATTGTCAACACTAACTGGCAAAGAAGTATAAGTCAGGAGGAATAATCCTTTACCCCAACCTGAATCTTATCCTAATGATCTAAAACTCTGTTTTAACCAAACAAATAAAAACATAAAAATGCTTTGTGGACCAGTAATTATCCTATAATTTTCGATTCCTCAGATTTTACTATAATTGTGGGGACATTTGGCCCGCAGTAATAGTACACGCGCGCGCGCACATGCGCACACACACGCACGCGTGCGCACACACACACACACACACACACACACACACACACACACACACACACAGACACACACACACACACACACACACACACACACACACACACACACACACACACACACACACACACACACACACACATTTCATAGTGTTATAGCTTAATCAATCTAGTTGCGGTGACTGACGGTTTGGCGCGTAATGAGCGCTCAGGTTGGAGTCGGCGGGGCTCCTTTGCGGTTTGGTTTTGTTTCTTTCTTGGTGTGTGCTGATTGATGGGTCTCATTATAACGTGCGTGGATGGATGGCCTCCCTCCTAACTGTCATACCTTTTGTTTGCACAAATTGTTCCCGCGAGATACCGAACGTTCGCCAGGAAGGAGAGCTGAGGTGGAACGCCTGTACAAGGGACATACTGGTGTAGCCTAGCCTATAGAGCAACTTTGACTTGGAACCCCAGCATCCCTATTTTGGGGGGGAAGGTTGTGAGCTTGTAGATCTGTTATTTTTGGTGAAGATAGTTGATGTAGATGGAAAAATAACTCAAGTAGCCTACAGTACAAATCATGTCTGTTTTACTAAGCATATAGAGTCTTTAAAGCTATACTGTGTAAGTTGCTAAACTAGTGGTCAGTAGCGGTATTGCTTTTTTCGTCCGTTTTTCGCCCGGAGTCGTCCTGGACCACCGCAGCGGACCACCGGAGCGGCGCCGCAAACCACCGCGACGATACGAATCCGTGGAGGGTTAGAACCATGGTAGAACATAATTTTCTGGCCAGGATTTGGGGATTAAGAGGTTAAGAATCCTTCACCATGGTAAACACTGTAGCTGAGGGAAGCTACTTCCTGAAGATACTGCAGATACACCTGTGATTGGCCGGTAGTGTACCATGTGTTTATGATCCGCGATATGATTGGCCAACGTATACACAACGTATACAGATGATGCAGATGACGTCATTTTGCCGCGAAATTCTACCCCCCTCACGGCTCATAGAAAACATATAAAGAGAAGGCTTTAGAAGCTGAAATTAACGGAGTGGGGGTTCTAAAACTTTAGCGATTTAACAGTTAGGACAATTTTAAGATTTGTTTTATAAAACAAGTTACATGGTATAACTTTAAGTGGTTAAACTGAAGTTATATTGATGAATTCCAAATATTTTCAAAGTATTCTGAGGCACCCCTGGACTGGCATCACGGTACCCTAGAGCCACGGTACCCACTTGGGGACCCCTGCTACAGAGCAGATTTCGTTCTTAAACTTTTAAGGTTGAAAGAAGAAATTAAGACGTTTGCCCCTGGACCCAACGTAGTGGAAACAGCAAATCTACAAGCTCAAAACACATTGCATCGCGCCACATGGTGAGCTTGTAGATCGGCTATTTTCACTACTTTTTAGCTTGTAGATCGGCTATTTTCACTACTTCTTAACCATTCTTTTCTAATTAAAATTACTCAGGAAAACCTTTGCAATTCTTTTTTAATGCATTACAATCTTTGGGGAATGTTTTCTGAAAATGTTTTTGAAAGAAAAAAAAACAAGGGACCCATACAAATGTGTTTGTGATCCACAAATGGGTCCCCGATCACTGTTTAGGAACCAGTGCTATAGAGCAGTGGTTCTTTCAGGCCGCGACCCCCACCCTGACAAGCACTAAGAGTTGAGGAACAACATTTTGTGTAACACGGTTCTATTGTGAAAATAGCCGATCTACATGCTCACGCCTCGCAAGGGCGTTGTGAGAATGTAGATCAGCCATTTTCACAATGTCTGCCACTAAAATTTGACAATTTGACCAATGTTTAGTTTGTCATTTTAGAGGTAGGCCTATTAAAAAGTCCTTCAATTGTCACTTTAGAAACGTACAGATACCCTCTATACACTTAAACTGTATATTGGTTTGTTTACTGTTGAGTGAGAAAACAATGTTGCACATTAATCTGGGGACCCTCCAAAATAATTTGGGGAATTCTATTGGAATTCTTGTAGGGAAATCAATGTTGAATCCGTTGGCTGAAACTATGACAAAAAAAGGTTGTCGACTACCCTTTTCAAAAACTAGACTAAAATATTAGGGAGGGACTGGTGGAGAAGAGATCCAGTATTTTGCGCTTGGGTGTTTTTCTGTGAAAATAGCAGATCTATAAGCTCACAACGTTTCGCAGCACGGCTCGTTGTGAGCTTGTAGATCTGCGGTTTTCAGCAAGAGTAAAAACAGGCGTTATGATGCCATCAAGGACCCACAAAGTACATTTTCGTCGACAAAATCAACTGCATTTAGTTCAAAATCTTATATTTAGTCAACTGAAACCAGCAGACTCAAATTAATACGAATTCAGATGACTGAAATATGACTAAAACTGAGTGCCGTTTTATTCAAAAGACTATGACTAAAACTAAGTCAAACTTCAGGGCCTCTCACTGAGTTGTGGTTGTAACATTAGCCACTAGAGGGTGCTCACCATCTTCCTCACAACACCACCATAGTGTCTCCATCATGTATACTGCTTCAAACATACAGTATGTGCATAAAAAAAACACTGCCACAATCTATCCCAGTGGTTCTCAAAGTGGGCTCCGGGAACCCCCAGGGGTGGTGGGGTGAGTTCCTGGGGGTCCCCAGCTAAAAGCAGGTCATGTAGCATCACAACCACTTCATCCATTAATAGCTATACTCAAAAACAGCAAAAACAACATCTGCTATTTTTGAACATGTTTGAAAAAAATCTTGAAAGCATAAATCTTCTCCTCTGGGGGTCCCTGGCACAAGCCCTTTTCAGAAGGGAGGTTCTGCAGCCAAATATACATAATATCAATTAGGGGGGCCTTGAAGGTTTTGTAACCACTGCAGTCTATCTCACTATACAGTATGTCCATATGAAGCTGCTGTGAGTCTGTGTTATAGCTCCCCCAGTCTAGGGGACGCAACATAAAATGGACCATGACAAACTAATTTAAAAGGGAATGTAAAAATTATATTACAAAAAAGTAGAACTAATTACATAAATCTACACAATGACTACAAAACCACAGAACTTTGCCAACATAAACTAAAGGTTTGGTGAGCGGACAGAGGAATAGGCTGGGTGCATCCCGCCACTCCGACATGTCTCCTTTCCGACATGTCTCCATTCCGACACTAACCCTACTCTAACCCTAACCCTAAACTTAACCCCTATGGGAGTGTCGCCACTCAATTAGAAGTCAATTTCGGAGTGGCGACATGTCGGAATGGAGAGCGACTCCCGAATAGGCTATACAGTATGCACAGCAGCCATTTTGGAGAGAAGCATGGGTCTCGTCTCAGTTCCTTCACAGGTGTTACCAATGATACTAATGAAGGCTCTGTTCCATTCTGGTCAAACAGAGTCTGTCCAGTCTGTTACAGAGTCAGGGTGCTGCTGATATTGTGTATGTTTGCTCACTGGAAACACTCTGCTACACCAGTGGGTCTCAACATATGGTCCAGGGACCCTCATGGTTCCTTGGAGGTTCCAAATGACCCCTTAAAAAAGGTTTGTAGGTGTCCATTTGGTTCCATTTGTACACTGAGTTATGGGGGTCCTTAAAATAAAAAGGTTTGAGAACCACTGTGCTACATGAAAAAGAACAGAGCCTTTGTTAGTTTCATTGGTAACACGTGAAGTGAGAAGAGACCCAAGTTCTCTCTGCTGCAGCTAAGATGAAAGTCAGTTCAAGTCAGTTCTCCTGAGAGTCAGTTCATGAGTGAGCTTTATAGAGGACTAGAGAGTGCCCACGCCCAATCAGCAGCCCTGGTGATTAGAATAAGCCAATCAGTGGCAGGGCCAATTATTCCCCACAGCTGTCAGTCATTTGGCCATCAGCAGAACTCCACCACATCAATACAATGACAAAGATACAAAGTACAAACTTTGCCAAATAACCCAAATAACCTCATTAGCCTAAATACAAATATACACAAATGTAACGCCCAGGACTCGAAGTCCAATATCTTAAAGACCCAGTGAATTGAAAAATACGTTTTTCACACTTTTAGAGCTTATCTGTGGTTATCATAATATTGGCATTCCTAACACTAGATGCCAAAGAAATAGAAAATATTTTTTATATCAAAGGTCCCTAAATATCTTTCCTGTGAACAGAAACGTGCTGCGTGATGACAGAGACAGGTCCGCTTGAATATAAATTAACCTTTGATTACATTCACCTGTTTGATTCCCATCACTGGCATTCCTCCAAATCCAATCTCATTCAATATGACGTCCAAACTATGTATTACTCATTGTAAACTTAACCCTTAGGTTCTGTTCAGATTCACTACACCTTCGTTCTGTTCGGGTCATTTTGACCCGGGGGATATTTGGTTTTAAAAAAAACAAAGCTAATATAAATTTTAACTTAACAAATCATCATGATACATTGACTTTGACTCAATACCAAACAATTCATATGATATATATGGTAAATGTTTGCATTTCTGCTTTACTTTATCACATTAAACACTGAAAGAGCTAGGCGTTTTTACTGATTTAGCTGAAATTCATGTAAAAAACTACTTTGTTTAATACTGGGCAATATTGCTCATGCTTATAGGAAAAAATGAAAATCAGACAATGTTTTTATGAACTTTTTTTTTTTTTTTTCAACATGACCATTAATTGAATACTTGTGGTTCAAGAACAGGACATCATTCTCACATAGAGCTGAACACACATGTGAACACACATGAACGTCACATATGATAATATACACTTGAACGTATACACTAGGACAGAGGTTTTCAAACACTTTGGTCTCAGGGCACCCCTGTAAACAACAATTTCATCCACAGCACCCCTGAATTACAGTGTTACTTTACAGCACCTTCTGTTTATGTAAAATAATGTAAAATTTCCGCTAAGATACAGTACAGCCACAAAGAAAACTTCAGATAAGTGAGGGGTGAGGGTGAGGGGTGAGGAGGGGAGGGGTGAGGAGGGGAAAGGGTGAAGGGTGTGTGTGTGTGTGGGGGGGGGGGGGGGGGGGGGGGGGGGTGAGGGCGATAGGAGGGGGGAGGAGGGGGGGAAGGAGGTGACTGTGTGTCTGAGTTACTATACATGCTTTCTTTTATTTCTGTGCATCTGGGGTGGCGGGGGGGAGGGGGGGTGGGAGGGAGGTGGGCTTGGGTTGGGGGGTTTGGAGGGAAGGGGGTAAGGGTGAGGTGAGAGGGGTTGGAGGGGTGGAAGGGGTTAGGGGGTGATGGTGTATCTGTGTTTGTACATGATTCCTTGTATTTCTGTGCATCAGGGGAGGGGGGGTTAGGTGAGTGTGTGTGTGTGTGTGTGTGGGGGGGGGGGGGGGGGTTCGGAATGGGGCTTCGGAAGGGGGGTGTTAGAAGTGGGGGTCACTGTGTGTTTGTGTTTTGGCATAATACTGTGTATTTCTGTGCATCTGTGCTTCCGGGTCAAAATGACCCGAACAGCACTTAAGGTTCAAAAAATATGAGGGGGGTGTAGCATGGGTGTAGTGCAAAAATATTTTTTTTACATGTTCATCTCAGAAGAATCTTTAAGGCCAGTGAGTTTCAGGTGGAACAAAAAATAACTTCTACCTTTTTTTTCCAAATGAAAATGAAAAACGGGTCAAAATGACCCGAACAGAACTTAAGGGTTTGAGTACAATAAAATATGTAGGCTATCTGTAAACATTATAGGTTAGAATAATAAGCAACTTGGTAACAAACATTCTGTACAAGAGGCAGCCTGGTCGTGTCTTTCTGACTTGCTAATGAGGGCTACGAACAAAACATTAGGCATCACATGACTCAGATTTTACGTTCCATGGCCTGAAGGGCTGGTCCCTTCTGATTGGTTCAGAAACTGAAACTTCAAAATAAAGGCCATAGAGGCCATCAGGCTGAGGCAGTGGGCGGCTTGCACCAAGAGGGATTAAATACATCTTAGTTTAGGGTTAATCATGGTTTTGTTGATCTATGATTTATTTTAAATCGAGGTGTGTTGCACCACTTAAATTTAAGCATTGCTTAACAAATCTGTGATTAAACCCTTAACCTGTGATTAAAACTATAACCTGCGATTAATTCATGGATTAAATGTCCTCCATCTTGGATTTGCGATGTGTAAACACACTGGAATAAACTATTCTCTTGAGCCTAATATCATTAACGTTACTTTTATATTTACTTCGGGGAGAATGTGGGCAGGCCTATCACCTTCTATGTTAAGAAGAGCGCCTGTAGCCAAAAAATATTTAATTTTATAACGCTCCGTCATACTACGGTGACGCTCGCTACAGCACGGTGCGGCGATGCGCGGCTATCTAGGAACTAGGAAGCAAAGAAATACACCACAGTTTGATAGTTTTGTCAATTATGAAGCGATTTCGAAAATTAAAACGTCTGCATATTGGCTGGGAAGTCTGTGCACTTCCATGACAACTGACTGTATTATGTCCCTGTAAATATTTAAGTGTTCGCTATTTAAAATAGCCGATGTACAAGGATGTATTGAAGAAAACAATATGATGAGAATTTTGTTTTCAACTGTGAAACGCTGTCCGCAGCTACAGCTTGCAGTTGCACAGGAGGGGGACCCCCATTCATGTCAATGGCATGTTTGCATTTAAACCACCTCTACAGCAAGTTTAAAATTAATCCCTTATTGATGTTTAAATCGAAGTTTAAAGTAGTGGTGCAACAGGATTAACATTAATCCAGGTTTAGAATGAAAAGTAAAACCAAGATTAAAAGGATGGTTTAAAACTAAACCTGATTAATGAAAACTAGGTTTAAGGTTTGGTGCAAGCTGATTAAAATATAAACCTTGATTTAAACCAGTTTAAGGCTTAAACCGTGTTGGTGCAAGCCGCCCAGTGAGTCACTCTGCTACACTGACGGCTATAGTATAGCATCTTGTTAGAGTTAATAATCATAGCTATAGTGTAGAGTATTGTCCAGTCTGTTACAGTTCATACTATAGCTGTGTAGAGGCTTGTTACAGTTGGTAGTTATAGCATATTGTGGTAACGCTTTACTTTACAGTACAGTTCAACTGTAACTACTGGGTAATTACCTGGGAAAAACTTTTCTAGTTACTGGGTTAATACTGAGTAATTACCAGGTAAGGTCATCCAATTGACCCACGCTTTACTTTACAGTACAGTTCAACCGTAACTACTGGGTAGTTACATACTCATAATTACCTGGTAATTACCTTGTAGTATCCAGGAAAATACCTGGTAACTACCAGGTAATAAACCTAGTAATTAATAAGTGTATTACCAGGTACTTAACATGTAATTACCAGGGAAATACTTAATATTACCTGTTAATTACCTGGTAGTTTTCAGGAACATAGCAGGTGTTTACCAGGTAATTACCTGGTAAATACCCAGTAAATACTGGTAATTACCTAGTAATTAACTGGTAATTAAAGTAAAGCGTTACCCATATGGTCCATCGGCTGAGTCTGTTACAGGCAGTTATAGTTTATAGTTATAGGGCTGCATATTGTCCGGACAGTTTTACAGTGAGAACAGTGTGATGTATGATAGAAACATGCATTATGGATGAACAGACACAATGATGAATGGATTTGTAGACGGTCACTGGCAGACAGCTGGAGAAGGGGGTACTGTATACATGTATGTATCTGTCCAGTTAATCTGTGTTCAGTGTGTGTGTGTGTGTGTGTGTGTGTGTGTGTGTGTGTGTGTGTGTGTGTGTGTGTGTGTGTGTGTGTGTGTGTGTGTGTGTGTGTGTGCGTGCGTGCGTGTGGGTGTGGGTGATGTGCATGTGTGCGTGTACTATATTACACTATATCTGTGTATGTGTTCGTTTGCTTACAGTATGTGCATATCTTCCCAATCTTGTGTGTGTTTTCTTTGTGTCTGTTTACACGTCGAAAACAAACAGGAACACACACGCACACACATGCGCACGTGCACATACAGTATCTGATACAGTTAATAAGGCTGATAAGGGAGTGGATGCAGCAGAGGGAGAGGGGCAGGGCAGGCTCACACAACACCCCTAGCTTCATGCCTCATGAGCCCCACCCTGGGAGAAAGACATTTCGCCCTCTGAAAATGGATGGAGATTGCATGGGTGATGCCAGCCTGTGCCAGCCTGCCCCGTGTGCCAGCCTGCCCGCTGTGATGCCACGCACGCTGCCAAGGGAGTTACTGCAGTCCGTGACAAATGACGCAGCAAAATATGGAACCTTTCAGACAGTCAGTGAAGCACTTCAGCTTTACTATACATTCCATCAAAGCCCTACTATAATACACTTCATCACAGCCCTACTATGTGCACACATAGACATCAAAGGGGGCTTGAGCCCCTGCTCTTTTACCTGGCTGTAAAAAGTGCCCTCTCCAGACCATGAATGCAGTTTTCACTGTGGTGAGAGAAATGCAAATGTCCCCTTTCCATGCCATACCTGAAAGCAACATTCAAGAGAATTGCCTTGTCCATACTCTCCTGAACGTTAATGCTGCATCTTATGTTGACAGAATTGCCCTCTCTGTGTAGAAAGCCATGCTGCCACATCTCCAGTATTTACTTGATTATGCTTAGTTTAGTGTGGTATCAAGTACCGAAAATGGCCGACCTCCAAGCTCATACTTTCGATAGCCGACCTCCCAGCTCACAATGCACCGCAAAATAAAGTACATAAACTAAATTGCTAAAGCGCTTTAATACTGAAAAGACTCAATGCCCTTGATCATAAAATACACACAATGTCAGTCTGAGTGAGTGAGTGAGTAGTGAGTGAAAGCCAGACAGCTTGAGGAGGTTTGGGTCAAGCTGTTAGCAGCAGGATAGACAGTGTTTCTATACTGCTAATAAAGTAACTAAGTACTTGTAATCAAGTAGCTACTGTACTCAAGTACACTTTTGAGGTGTGTGTGTGTGTGTGTGTGTGTGTGTGTGTGTGTGTGTGTGTGTGTGTGTGTGTGTGTGTGTGTGTGTGTGTGTGTGTGTGCGTGTGCCTAGTAGGCAAGGCTTTAGGTCAAGGCGTCTGTCGGCAGGATAGAAAGTGTCCTGCTTGTCCAATCACAGCACAGCACATATGACACCATCATATTGTCTGGACGACCAAGGCCACAGAGGCGTCGTTTAGAAGCACTGAGATTCATGGCGGTAAAAAAACAATAACAATAACTAAAACCACAGCCAGTGGTGGAAAAAGTATTTTATATGATAATAATCCAAATCTAAATATCTAGTAAACTAAAGTTTTCAAATAATTGTAGTGGAGTAAAAGAGTACAATATTTGCCTCTGAGATGTAGTGGAATAGAAGTAAAAGTACTGGAAATTGTAAATACTCTGGTAGAGTAAAAGTACATCAAAATCGTACTTGAGTAAATGGACTCAAAACACTTTACACCACAGCACCGTTTTCCTCTCTCTCTCTCTCACTCTCTCTCTCTCTCTCTCTCTCTCTCTCTCTCTCTCCTCCTGCATGACAACGAGCAGTTCACCCCCAACCCCCCCTCCTCCCCTTCTCCCCCCCTCCCCACCATAAGCGATCTGTTTTTATCAGCTAACGCCTGCCGCTTCCCCTTCGCTCCGCGGCTGACATTTGATTAATTGACAAAACGATTTACCTGCAAATGTCACGTATAAAGTGTGTGATGGACTGGGATCTGGGGAGAGAGACGGGATAGACTGGGGTTTTATTGTGTGTGTGTGTGTGTGTGTGTGTGTGTGTGTGTGCAGGGCCGTGCTTACCATACAGGCAAAATAGGCAGCCGCCTGGGGCCCCCTCACAGCCTGGGGGCCTCATGAGATTATTATTATTATTTTATTTTTTTAACCAACATGGCCATCAGGGGGCCCCAGTTGAACTCTCAACTGTGAGACAGAGAACAGTTGAAGTGAGGGTGAGGGTTAACATTAGCTCATTAGAATCTGAAAAGAGCGTGGCTCTCAAAGGTGTGACCAGAGAACAATGGTCCTGATTACCCAGCGGTTCTTTTGTGTCTGTTCTGTGATGTCACGTACATTACTTTAACTTTAAGAAGGATCGATGCAGGGAATGGATACATTATTTCTAAAGTGTGTGTATATATTTATATTTAGGGCCCCCATATTTATATATACATATAATATATGTGTATCAATTCCATTTCATTTTGGGGCCCCCAGATAGTTTGACGTGGGGCCCGGGATGAGATCAATATAAAAGAAGGGTAAAAAGGGCCTTAACATGAAATGTGATGTTTAACTTGAAATACTTTCACAGGGTTTACTGGGGCTTCTTAAAGATGGCACGCATAGTTTGTATACTGTTTATTTATATCTAACATTTTGAGGGGCCCAAATATATCCATTTGGGGCCTCTCAATCTCTCAAACAGAAACACCCAGGGGGCTCCATGAGTTATCGTCAAATATAAATAAACAGTAAAAAGGCCCTTAACATAGTCATGTAATGTATGTGTTTAACTTCGAATGTCACAAGTTACTTTAGTCTCCTTAAAAATATAAACAAGATTTATACTGTATATATTTATATTTAACGTTTTGAATGCCCCCAAATTCATTTGGTGCCCCACCAGCTCTCAAACTCAAGCTCTCAATACCCTCATATATAAATAGTAAAAGGGCCCTTAACAAAAGGCTGTTAACATGGTCATGTAATGTAATGTTTAACTCAGTATTCTTATTCTTATTACTTTACCTGTCCTGTGTTAGTTGCTTCTGGTGAGAGAAAGTTGAAGCTCATGCTTTATCTTCTATATGTCAAATATTGTGGCCATCCATAGCTGAGTGGTTAGTGAGCCTGCCAAGGGAACCAGATCCCTGGTTGTCACAGGTACGATTCCAGGCCAGGTTAGCAATGT
>NC_137813.1:10350371-10430371 GCF_963921795.1 Nannobrachium achirus | reverse complement strand
TTAATAAACTTGACCTCTCACTCTGTACTTAGTCTGCTCTTTTTCCTCTCAACACCAAACCTCTAGCCGATCTACCAGCTCACAACGCCTCGCAGTGCGAGGCGTTGTGAGTTTGTAGATCTGCTATTTTTGGGTTAGGGTTAGGGTTATACTTATTTACTTTCCACCACTGCTCTCCACTGCTCCTTGAAGAGTGGAGGTATCTCCCCCACCCTCCGCTACCCCCCAGTCGCTACACTATTACTCGCTAACATCCGGCCGTCGGTCCAGTCGATAGCCGTGATCATCATCACTTTGTTCTCGCTGGAATTTGGCCCGTTCCCATCGAGCTGCTGCTGGCAAATGTTTGTGCTGCTGGACCGGACACAAAGTGCTTTACATAACAGCAGATATAAGACAGCTAAGCAGTGCTAACAGCCCAGGGGAGACACTCAGCACAGAGGGTCAGGAGTTGATGAAGTACAGTTTACTGCTTAACCACTTAAACCCCCCCATATGGTTGAGTGTCTACTCTACTGTATACTATAAGAGCTAAATCTTTGTCAATGCCTTACCCCGTATCCCTAAACTTCTTTGCCTTTTTTTTTACTATTTTGAAACAAATAAAAGAAATAACTAGGGCTGGGATGCGACATTTTAATCTAATTAATTACAGGCTCTGTGATTAATTAATCGCAATTAATCACATTTTAATCGCACATCGATATTTGACCGGAGAAGCATCTTTTTTCAAGTAAAACACATTTTGTTGTACGAGGGAATCAACGAGTGAGTTTTTTAAATCTAAATTTCGCATCCACTGGGCCAAGCAAAGAGCTCTGATCGGCTACTTCTCCCTTTGCATTTGTTGTCTCTTCTTGGTTGGTGCATCGCTATGATCGGTATGACCGAAACTGAAGGTTCTGTGGTGCAAAAACTATGTAATTTTCTGTAATTAATTCATCGCAATTAATCAGTTAAAGTCCCAGCCCTAGAAATAACACATTTTTAAAAAACTGCTTCGAAACTTTATGAACTTGTAGATCAGCTATATGAAATATTTAAAAAGGTTTTTCAAAATAGTAAAAACACGGCTTTTGCTTTATCAACAAGTTTGAAAACAGGACAGCATGTTCAAAACCATTCATTTATCTATTTATCATTTTAAAAAGGATTTAAAATAGTGAAAATAGCTGATCTACAAGCACACACCACTGCCGATGATATGCAATGCAGAATCAAACCGGTGACGTTGAACGCTGTGAGACTATGTTCCGAAGTCATTGGTGCGAAGCCTTCTGCAGAAAAAAATGGTGGCACAGATAGAACATCCTGGGTTCATTTCCCGCTGTGGGCACTGTGGGCACTGTGGGCGCTGGGTGTGTACAATCCTCTGTGTCATCAGTGCCCTCATCCTAGGTGGGGTTGGAGAAGATGCAAACGCCACACAGAAAGGCCCTTTCACACCATGGCCCCTAAGATAGGTACCCTCACAAAAAAAAAGAAACATGCCGTAATCCTCTATACTGCCTCCCCCTGGTCAGCCGGGGTGCCTGATGGAGGGGAATAACGTGTTCCTTCCACGCCCTACCTCCGCCAACCCTGTCAGTTGAAAAGAAGCGGCCTGCTCACTCCTAATGCACTGAAGGAAGCATGGGCTCAGTTCCGGGCTCTCCCCAGGTTGGCAGAGGGAGAGTAGCGCCCAGGATTACAGTTTAAGCAATTGGCACTGGGTGAAAAATGAGTTGGCTATGAACAGACCAACAGACAGACAGACAGACAGACAGACAGACAGACAGACAGACAGACAGACAGACAGACAGACAGACAGGTGTGACAACATAATATCCCCTTGTCTTCAACCTGGTGCAGAAAACTAAAGTGGGATCAGATGATGCTGAAAAGCGAGCTTCACATCCTCTCACTATTAAGCCTTCTGTGTCTCATATTAGGGCATTGTGTTCTTTGATTGGCCAAAATAAACCCAATTGCCCTTGCCTTTTGGCCAAGCTTTGTGTGATGTTTGTACTGATTTTTTACCCCAATATAAGTGGTAGTTTGTACGCTTCTGTTGATTTTATAGACCATGATGCGTACAAAGTCTTAATCTTGCGGTCCAGCTGCTGAATGTGATGTTACATTGGACCATCCATCTGAGGGGAGCGCCGGAGGGAGGCTGTCATGCTACCGTAGCGGTGAGGCAGGAGGTGTACACCTTCGTAGGGTCAGCGGAGGAGCAGATTGAGGTGCATGTCTTCAACACAGTGTCTCTGCGCTGGGTGAAGTTGCCCCCTGCAGTGACAGATGGAATAGGGGAACGTATCCGCGAGGTTCCATCCGGGCGCGGCGGCCACTCAGCCGTGCTGATAGAGGATGTGGTCTACGTCTGGGGCGGGTTCACGTTCAAAATGGCCTACTGCAACGTGCTTTACGCGTTCCACGTCGACACCCGCAGGTGGTTCAGGCCCAGGGTTTCCGGGAACGTTCCCGAGGCGAGGGAGTTCCATTCGGCCTGCGTCTTGGGGAAAGGTATGTACGTCTACGGGGGACACAACGCATTGAATTATAATTATAGTAGCAGTAATGGACACACCAATGACATCTACAAGTTGGACACCGGCACAATGGTCTGGTCTTTCATTAACACCAGAGGGTTAGGGTCCTATTCATCGTGGCACTCTTCCACCATCATCGGGACAAATATGTTTGTGTTTGGGGGCCAAGGAGGGCACCATGGGGCCTACCATGGGGCCTACCATGACAAAGTCAGAGTGTTTGACACAAAGACCAACTGCTGGCTGCAAGCGCCTCTGGCACAGCTTCTTCCTCACGGCCGGGTCGACCATTTAGCCTTTGCCTACAATAGAGAGCTGTACATATTCGGTGGGGTCAACTATCGTCTGAAGCAGGCCTTCAATGATCTGTGGAAATTCAATCCAGAGACCTTCTCCTGGAAGAAGGTTGAGTCCAAGGGGAACGTCCAGCGTTCGTGGGAAACAACTATTGGTCTCTGCTCTTGCATGGTGGGAGATCGTGTCATTGTCTTTGGAGGATACAGATACTCATCCAATCCAGAATATGTTCCAGACGTACAAGATGACCTGTACATCTTGGACTTGAGTCCTAGTCTGAAGACGCTATGCAAGTTAGCAGTTATTCAGTACGGTCTGGAGCAGTCTGGACTCACACACGACGTCAGGTGGGAACTGGCAGCCATGACTTGCAACAGCAATTCAAAAAAATCACACTCAATGTGAAGTGAGCGGTGGTCGTTTGGTGAAGTAATACAGGCTACACACACACACATTGCTATGGCAAAACGCTGAGGAAAAAGACTAGGATATAGGTCTAGGATGTAATTGGTGATGTAATATGGCTACACACACACACACACACACACACACACACACACACACACACACACACACACACACACACACACACACACACACACACACATATTGCTATGGCAAAATGCTGAGGAAAACACATTGCTATGGCAAAACGCTGAGGAAAAGTGGCTACAGATAGTGGCTACAGATAATTGGTGATGTAATGTGATGTAATATGGCTACACACACACACATATTGCTATGGCAAAACGCTGAGGAAAACAAATTGCTATGGCAAAATGCTGAGGAAAAGTGGCTACAGACACACGCACAGCCACTCTTAGGAGCGGTTTACCACCGCTCAAAAATAAGCCCATTTAACCCTTTAAGAACAATTCCAAACATGTCAAATTTTCAGACATTCTGAAACATTATGTTCCTATATCAGTGGTGCACTGGAGCTCAAATGTTTTCATGTCAACTACGCCCCAAATGATATGGAATTGGCCACGGACCCCCATCTCAAAATATCTCGTTCCAAGGACCTGCAGAAACAAATTTGGGAGTCATCATTTCGACACAGCATCTTTTCGACGGCACATCTTTTCGACGCGGGTGAATGTTAGCCAGGTGAAATGCTAACCTGCTGATGCTGGTGAATGCTAACTTGGTGCATTTTAACCACTATGCCTAAACCTAACTCTAACTCAAACCCTAACCCGAACCCCAACCTCAGTAAAACTATGCCTAAACCTAACCCTAAAACCTAACCCTAACCATAACCCTAACTCTTAGTCGAAATGATGTGCTGTCGAAAAAGCGAGATATCCCCACAAATATTAGAGTTAAAAATATTTCCTTTAAAAATATTATATCCACGAGTTTCCAACGCCCCATAGTGCATTGCGCAGACGCTTTACCGAGCTTCCGGCGCCGCAGCCGAGTGTGATTTACAAGCTCACAACAGACTGCATCTGCGACGCGACGTGAGCTTGTATGTCTGCTGTTAAACCGGAAGTGTGGTCCAAATAATCTCCAGTCGCCTCCAGCAAACTCCCGCGGAAAGAGGTGGATACAGTATATATATTAAAGGATTTGCCACAGCATGTACCCTTTGGGGTTAGGGCGCCACCTGTCAGCAGGGAGTGTTGGACGGGAGGAGTGGGACAGAGGCGGTTACTGATAATGGGGAAATCTCGCTTTTGCGAACGCCCATCATTTCGACCGGAGGGTTATCGACTCACTCCACGGAGGTTAAGGTTAGGATGAGGGTTAGAGTTGGGTGTCGAAAAGATGAGATGTAGAAACAGCGACACGCTCCCCGTCCTCCCTGGCAGGTAAGCCTGTACTGTGTGTGACCGCATACAGAGAAGTGTGTTGGGAGCATTGGGAGAATTGGCATACCAACTATATTTGGGAGAAAAATGGGTAAACATAATCAGCTTCTCTAAATAAAATAAAAAATAAATGTACAATCAATCAACCAATAAATACAATCTATTACAAATAAAATTCATAAAAAAATGTAACCACTTTCAGACTGGCAACCTTACCTAACATCATTTTTCTAAAATGTAAAAAAAAAAAAAAAAAAAAGTGGAAATACTACAGCCGATCGACAGCACGTCACATTGTGAACATTGTGACACTGTCAGATCGTGTCAACAGTCATGTCTCACTAGACACAGGATCTGACCTTATGGTCTAAATTAAATTTATGCCCCGAGCATGCAGGCAATCTAGCTCAATAGATAGAAATATTCAGCTATTCGGGAGGAAGTCACTGGGTTCATGTCCATAGAAGAGGAATGTTATATAGTGCAGCTTTAAAAGGTTATGTTTTCCTTTTTTAAGGAAACATTAAAAAGGTTATACTGATTTGCCAGTCGTCACCGATAAAAATATAGGTTTGTAACCTCAACATTGGTCCTGGTACATTGTTTGTGAATCGCTGATATACAATCAACTTCCACAGTGTACCCGTAGCACTTACCATAGTACTTGACCTCGATGATCTTTCAGGCCTTGCAAAGGCTAAAATGTAATTCAATGGGAACCAGAATAGTTTTTTTTTTCTTTCTTTTTTTTTTCTTTTTTTTTTAGAAATGTTTTAATCTGAACTTCATTTAAGGGGAACAATTATGAAACAAACAAACAAACCAACAGCTCTTTTGGAAAGTACATGAATTTAGTTTAGTTAACAAACTTGTCTTATTTAGATGCTATATTTTGAAAGTAGGGCATACAGTACCATCTCATGACACTGTATTAGGGGTGTAACGATATAGTAACTGTATCGAAATATAGTTTTAAACTTAAAATATCAAAGTAGATCGAAATGAAAACAGCTAAAATCGAATTGTATCGTTTTATTTTGTATCGTATCGAATCGGCAGTGCAAAGAATCGATTGTATCGATACCTACTTGGGCATTGTATTTAGCATTTTTAAGAAGAGAAAAATAATAGGAGGGCTTTAATTACTTTTCCTTTCCAAATAGCTACACTGGTCTATCGATAAATGTGTGTAATCTCTGGGTTCATGTCGAGGTGCAAGTTTGGCAATATACTGTACAATGACCATGTATTTGGTAGATACTGTTTTTATTTATTTATATCCATAATAATACATGTTTCCCTTAAAAACCTGCACTATCCACACCTTTCACACAGATTTAATTTCTTTGAAAAATAGTTACTATATCGATTTTAAATCATTGAATCGAATCGTATCGTATCGCCATAAATGAAGCAATATCGTCTATGTATCGTATCGTCAACCATGTATCGTGATATATCGAATCGCTATTAAAATGTATCGTTACACCCCTACACTGTATGCATACTTCCTCGTTGATTGAAAAACTACCCCATAGTTTATTAGCCTCAGCATGGATGTACTTCTGCAAAATGGTTAATGAATTGTGTCCGATTAGTACAATCTGATTTTCAGTAGGAATTGAAGTAAAAAAAAAATCTAATTTCCTGTGTCCACTATTTCCTAAAGAGTAAGCAGCAGCAAGACTTAATAAATAATTAAGCAAATGTACATAAGGTTACATTTGTTAAATTGGTTGTGTTGCTACTGTACGTTAGAGGTCTTCACGGGTCCAATTGTAACTACCCGAACTCAAAAGGACCTGGGGAAAATGGAGACGGACCCATTTGGCCCCGTCTATAATTTGGAATTTCAGAACCGTTACCCGTCTCGCCCCTAAACGTGACGGACCCGGTCCGACGGCCCTGTACTATTAATAGGCAAATTAGATCCGATACCCGCGCAGAACGAGAGGTCCGAGACCCGAACCTGTGGCCCCGAAATGACGGAATTCAACGTTATTATTAAGAGTTGTATGAGACTTCTTTCTTACCTAAACGTCGCGTCGCCATGGTAATGGTTGCAGCTGCTGCTGCTGCTGTCAGCGGCGCTGCCTGCGTCTCTCGACACAACATGATCTTTTCCCATACCAGTAAGTCAATCAATGCGGACAGTTTGTAAATACAAATAAATCCATGTCTTCTTTATTCCTTCTTCTTTGGCTAGCCAATGATGCTAATGCTATCATTTTCTGTCGCATGTTGTTGATAATAGTCTGCTTTGAAGTTTCCATTATGCTTTGCAGAGCATGACAAAACGCGGCAGACAGTGTCCTCCTCCTGAGGCTGAGTTTCTAAACAATTTTATTTCACTATCTAGGCTTAAGATTACAAGGTGTATCATTTAGGGCCATCTTGTGGCGAAATCGTTGTAGTGCAGTACGCATCTTTTTTCAATCTCGGCTGACTCGGTTCCCCTCGGGTATCAGGAACCGGCAATTTCACTATCAAATACCCAGGATCCGGGACATACGGCGGCAGCTCCGACCCGGCCCCGACCTCACTGCGCATAAACGGCCCCGTTACCCGGCTCAGGGCGGGTCGGACCCTGGGTAATTTCGGATCTCGAAGACCTCTACTGTACGTACATTAACCCATTGAAATTGGAAAGCATACATCATTTTAGATTTGAGCAATATACTGCAGGCTATGACAGCAACATTGGATATAGAACGGTGGTTTAGAGCAGTGGTTCTCAAAAATTGCAGATCTACAAGCTCACAGTGTGTAATTTCATGCCACTCTGTGAGCTTACAGTAGCCTAACTCTGCCATTTTTGAAACATCTAGAAAGTGTTTGAAAAATATGTAATAATTTAGATTTTGTTTTTTAAAACACAAATCTTCTCTTTTGAGGGTCCTTGGATGAAATGACTGCATGATGGGGCAGATGGAACATGGCGATCCTTTATATAGTAACACAATATGTAAACATAAAACTTAAACCGAGCGGGCATAATTTAGCCTACAACTGAGTGCTCCAAAATGGTGTCTCTAAATTAGCGAACGACTGCCCAATAGTTGTGGGCTCGCCTATAAGGCGAGCACACTTTAGATATTGTCATTATTGTGGGCTCGCCAGTACCTGGCGAGCACACTTTAGATATTGTCATTATTGTGGGCTCGCCAGTACCTGGCGAGCACACTTTAGATGTTGTCATTATTTATTTATTTATTTATCTAGTAAGTAGACGGGATTTTCGGTTCCTTTCTACTCCTACATACTTAGTGAGAAAATGAAAATAAAAATATCAATGTGTTCAGCTTACAGTGGGGAAGTGTGCTATTACTTTTTACAGCAATCGGCCAAATGGTGGCGCTGTAGGAAGCCTTCGAAAGTACGATCTTTGAACAGGTATAGCTCATGCTGTGTTATACATACAGCCATGAAACCTGTATACACGTATGCGTCTCCTCATGCCGAACAACTTTTACCCTCTGACTTTTGACCTCTGACCTTTAGGTCTCCCACAATTTTGAATTATATGAAATACAGTAAAAATCTATCTCCTCCTGGGATTTTTGAGTTAAGCGCACAAAACCTTTTTCACATGGACTTTGGACCAATACCTATACAGTCTATGTGGTGAGAAGTTTGTACGTTAAACCATTAATTTTTAATAATTCAATTCATATTGCGGTTTTATGCAAATTATTATTCTGCCTCTAAATCAAACATGCAAAGTGTTACTTTCATGGCATTTGGCAAACATGTAGAGGGTTAGTCCAAATATCCCTGAAACCAATCTTATTCCAATTGGCCAAAGGGGGGCGCTATACGAAGCGTTTGAAAATTCAAACTTCAAACGGACATAAGTCTTGACTCGTTTCGTTTGAAGACATGCAACTTGTTACACGCGTGCTTTGACTCAAGCGGAAGACATCTGTGTCGTTGTTAAGTAAGCTCCGCCCTTCGATTTTCCGCCATTTTGAGCAGTTTGTAAAACGCGTAAACCCGCTTTTATTCTGGAATTTTCGCGTCACGTGCACAAAACTTTTTTTTACGTGAACTTTGGACCGATATCTAAAGATCTGTCAGATCGGATTTCTTTAACATTGAAACATGCTTTTTTAAATAATTCAAACAATATTGCATTTTTATGCAAATTATTCTTCTGCCTCTAAAACATACATGCAAAGTCACATTTTCATGACAAAATAGTGTAGAGGGTTAGTTCAAATATCACTGAAACCAATCTTACCCCAAATGGCCAAAGGGGGGCGCTATATAATTTTGAGCAGTTTGTAAAACGCTTAAACCTGTTTTTATTCTAGGATTTTTTTTGCAATTTGCATGAAACATTCTACACGCAATCTAAGGACCTTTATCTAACATGCCTATGAAGTGCACACAAAAAAATTATAAAATAATAATAATAAATATAGCTGCAAGCAGCGATAAAGTGTCCAAAGCCAAAAACACCTCAAATCATGAACACAGCCTGGGATGTGCGTGAAATCTTGCAAGCACATTCCCGGTCAAGGAACAGATACCAACCTTCTCACATTGGCCTGTTATAGCGCCACCAGCGGGTCAACTTTTGCATAACACATTTTTGGAACAAAATGGACCAATCTTTGATGTCAGTAACGTCAAAGAGAGCACTGCCTGCGATCTTGACATTTTGTGCTTTTATAGCCATTGTTTTCTGGCTTGAAGCGAGCCCACAATTGTTTCGAAGGAACAATATTTTTCTAGTTTATTTATTTATTTATCTAGTAAGTAGACGGGATTTTCGGTTCCTTTCTACTCCTACATACTTAATGAGAAAATGAAAATAAAAACATCAATGTGTTCAGCTTACAGTGGCGACGTGTGCTATTACTTTATACAGCAATCGGCCAAATGGTGGCGCTGTAGGAAGCCTTCGAAAGTGCGATCTTTGAACAGGTATAGCTCATGCTGTGTTATACATACAGCCATGAAACCTGTATACACTTATGCGTCTCCTCATGCCGAACAACTTTTACCCTCTAACTTTTGACCTCTGACCTTTAGGTCTCCCACAATTCGGAATTATATGAAAAACAGTAAAAATCTATCTCCTCCTGGGATTTTCGCGTCAAGTGCACAAAACTTTTTTCACATGAACTTTGGACCAATACGGTCAGATTGATCAACCAGATTTTTTTTAAAGTGAAATATAATTTTTTAATAATTCCATCAATATTGCGGTTTTATGCAAATTATTCTTCGGCCTCTAAATCATACATGCAAAGTTACACGTTCATGGCATTTGGCAAAGATGTGGAGGGTTAGTCAAAGTATCACTGAAACCAATTTTATTCCAATCGGCCAAAGGGGGGCGCTATACGAAGCGTTTGAAAATTCAAACTTCAAACGGGCATAAGTCATGACTCGTTTCGTTTGAAGACATGCAACTTGTTACACGCGTGCTTTGACTCAAGCGGAAGACATCTGTGTCGTTGTTAAGTAAGCTCCGCCCTTCGATTTTCCGCCACTTTGAGCAGTTTGTAAAACGCGTAAACCCGCTTTTATTCTGGAATTTTCGCGTCACGTGCACAAAACATTTTTTTACATGAACTTTGGACCGATATCTAAAGATCTGTCAGATCGGATTTCTTTAACATTGAAACATGCTTTTTTAAATAATTCAAACAATATTGCATTTTTATGCAAATTATTCTTCTGCCTCTAAAACATACAAGCAAAGTCACATTTTCATGACAAAATAGTGTAGAGGGTTAGTTCAAATATCACTGAAACCAATCTTACCCCAAATGGCCAAAGGGGGGCGCTATATAATTTTGAGCAGTTTGTAAAACGCTTAAACCCGTTTTTATTCTAGGATTTTTTTTGGCAATTTGCATGAAACATTCTACACGCAATCTAAGGACCTTTATCTAACATGCCTATGAAGTGCACACAAAAAAATTATAAAATAATAATAATAAATATAGCTGCAAGCAGCGATAAAGTGTCCAAAGCCAAAAACACCTCAAATCATGAACACAGCCTGGGATGTGCGTGAAATCTTGCAAGCACATTCCCAATAGGTCAAGGAACAGATACCAACCTTCTCACATTGGCCTGTTATAGCGCCACCAGCGGGTCAACTTTTGCACAACACATTTTTGGAACAAAATGGACCAATCTTTGACGTCAGTAACGTCAAAGAGAGCACTGCCTGCGATCTTGACATTTTGTGCTTTTATAGCCATTGTTTTCCGGCTTGAAGCGAGCCCACAATTGTTTCGAAGGAACAATATTTTTCTAGTTGTGGGCTCGCCTATAAGGCGAGCACACTTTAGATATTGTCATTATTTCTATACTAGGCAGGCAGTCAGTGCAAGTATCAAAAAACTTCGGTTCCTTTCTACTCCTACATACTTAGTGAGAAAATGAAAATAAAAACATCAATGTGTTCAGCTTACTGTGGCGACGTGTGCTATTACTTTTTACAGCAATCGGCCAAATGGTGGCGCTGTAGGAAGCCTTCGAAAGTGCGAACTTTGAACAGGTATAGCTCATGCTGTGTTTGAGGTAAAGCCATGAAACCTGTATACACGTATGCGTCTCCTCATGCCGAACAACTTTTACGCTCTGACTTTTGACCTTTGACCTTTAGATCTCCCACAATTTGGAATTATATGAAAAACAGTAAAAATCTATCTCCTCCTGGGTTTTTTTCGTTACGCGCACAAAACTTTTTTCACATGAACTTTGGACCAATACGGTCAGATTGATCAACCAGATTTCTTTTAAAGTGAAATATAATTTTTTAATAATTCAATCAATATTGCGGTTTTATGCAAATTATTCTTCGGCCTCTAAATCATACATGCAAAGTTACACGTTCATGGCATTTGGCAAAGATGTAGAGGGTTAGTCAAAGTATTACTGAAACCAATTTTAGTCCAATCGGCCAAAGGGGGGCGCTATACGAAGCGTTTGAAAATTCAAACTTCAAACGGGCATAAGTCATGACTCGTTTCGTTTTAAGACATGCAACTTGCTTACACGCGTGCTTTGACTCGAGCGGAAGACATCTGTGTCTTTGTTAAGTAAGCTCCGCCCTTCGATTTTCCGCCATTTTGAGCAGTTTGTAAAACGCGTAAACCCGCTTTTATTCTGGAATTTTCGCTCCACGTGCACAAAACTTTTTTTACGTGAACTTTGGACCAATATCTAAAGATCTGTCAGATCGGATTTTTTTTTTAAATTGAAACATGCTTTTTTAATAATTCAATGAATATTGCAGTTTTATGCAAATTATTCTTCTGCCTCTAAATCATACATGCAAAGTAACATGTTCATGGCATTTGGCAAAGATGTAGAGTGTTAGTCCAAATATCACGAAATCCAATCTCACTCCAATTGGCCAAAGGGGGGCGCTATATCATTTTGAGCAGTTTGTGAAACGCTTAAACCCGTTAGGATTTTTTTAGCAATTTGCATGAAACATTCTACACACAATCTAAGGACCTTTATCTAATATGCCTATGAAGTGCACACACACACAAAAAGAAAAATAATAACAAATATAGCTGCAAGCAGCGATAAAGTGGCCAAAGCCAAAAACACCTCAAATCATGAACACAGCCTGCAATGTCCGTGAAATCTTGCAAGCACATTCCCAATAGGTCAAGGAACAGATACCACCCTTCTTACATTGGCCTGTTATAATAGCGCCACCAGCGGGTCAACTTTTGGCACAACACATTTTTGGAACAAAATGGACCAATCTTTGACGTCAGTAACGTCAAAGAGAGCACTGCCTGCGATCTTGACATTTTGTACTTTTATAGCCATTGTTTTCTGGCTTGAAGCGAGCCCACAATTGTTTCGAAGGAACAATATTTTTCTAGTTTATCTATCAGGCAGGCAATCAACAGTAGACGGGATTTCGGTTCCTTTCTACTCCTACATACTTAGTGAGAAAATGAAAATAAAAACATCGATGTGTTCGGTTTACAGTGGCGAAGCGTGCTATTATTTTTTATAGCAATCGGCCAAATGGTGGCGCTGTAGGAAGCCTTCGAAAGTGCGATCTTTGAACAGGTATAGCTCATGCTGTGTTATACATACAGCCATGAAACCTGTATACACTTATGCGTCTCCTCATGCCGAACAACTTTTACCCTCTAACTTTTGACCTCTGACCTTTAGGTCTCCCACAATTCGGAATTATATGAAAAACAGTAAAAATCTATCTCCTCCTGGGATTTTCGCGTCAAGTGCACAAAACCTTTTTCACATGAACTTTGGACCAATACGGTCAGATTGATCAACCAGATTTTTTTTAAAGTGAAATATAATTTTTTAATAATTCAATCAATATTGCGGTTTTATGCAAATTATTCTTCGGCCTCTAAATCATACATGCAAAGTTACACGTTCATGGCATTTGGCAAAGATGTGGAGGGTTAGTCAAAGTATCACTGAAACCAATTTTATTCCAATCGGCCAAAGGGGGGCGCTATACGAAGCGTTTGAAAATTCAAACTTCAAACGGGCATAAGTCATGACTCGTTTTGTTTGAAGACATGCAACTTGTTACACACGTGCTTTGACTCGAGCGGAAGACATCTGTGTCGTTGTTAAGTAAGCTCCGCCCTTCGATTTTCCGCCATATTGAGCAGTTTGTAAAACGCATAAACCCGCTTTTATTCTGGCATTTTCGCTCCACGTGCACAAAACTTTTTTTATGTGAACTTTGGACCGATATCTAAAGATCTGTCAGATCGGATTTCTTTAAAATTGAAACATGCTTTTTTAAATAAATTCAATGAATATTGCAGTTTTATGCAAATTATTCTTCTGCCTCTAAATCATACATGCAAAGTAACATGTTCATGGCATTTGGCAAAGATGTAGAGTGTTAGTCCAAATATCACTAAAACCAATCTTACCCCAATTGGCCAAAGGGGGGCGCTATATCATTTTGAGCAGTTTGTGAAACGCTTAAACCCGTTAGGATTTTCTTTTTTTGCAATTTGCATGAAACATTCTACACACAATCTAAGGACCTTTATCTAATATGCCTATGAAGTGCACACACACAAAAAATATATAATAATGAATATAGCTGCAAGCAGCGATAAAGTGTCCAAAGCCAAAAACACCTCAAATCATGAACACAGCCTGCAATGTGCGTGAAATCTTGCAAGCACATTCCCAATAGGTCAAGGAACAGATACCACCCTTCTTACATTGGCCTGTTATAGCGCCACCAGCGGGTCAACTTTTGCACAACACATTTTTGGAACAAAATGGACCAATCGTTGACGTCAGTAACGTCAAAGAGAGCACTGCCTGCGATTTTGACATTTTGTACTTTTATAGCCATTGTTTTCTGGCTTGAAGCGAGCCCACAATTGTTTCGAAGGAACAATATTTTTCTAGTGAAAACTTGTTCCCGCGGGTATGGACCCCGACAGGGGTGGTTTACTGTAGACCATGCAAGGCACCAACCTGCATGCATCAGGAGCAATCAGGGGTTTCAAAGTCTTGCTCAAGGACACTTTGACAATGTCTCTGGGGGAGCCCGGGATCGAACTGGGAACCTTCCGGTTCCCAAGCGGCCCCAGCCACGTAACCAGACTATTCCTTTCCCTGAACTGCTACATCTGCCTCGCACCGCGTAATGCATTTCACATTAGGACTAATTTCACATCAGGGCGTGAACAAAGCATTTTTAGGAAGGAAGCCATGGGCCACATACTGTACAACACTGCCATGATTTGCCCCTGGGCCACTGTCTGGTCTTCACCTGCAAAAAGGATCGCTGCATTGAGGAAGGACGTTTCAGTCAACGGAGCTATTACGTTACAGGGTTATTCGTATAACCTATATATTTATCACACAAAAAACAGCAGCTGATAGTAGCATCACAGGGCTTCAACAGACATCTCCCAGACAACTGTCTACAACACAAAGGTTGGTGTTTTCAAAGGATTATGCTATTTATTAAGGCAAATTCTGACTGCAGATAAGTATTTTGTCATTGTCGGGTGGAAACCCTGTATGTCCAAAACAGTTTGTTTTGTATTTATCATTTTAAAATCATTTAAACTAGTGAAAACAGCCGATCTACAAGCACACAACACCTCGCACCCCGAGGCGTTGTGTGCTTGTAGATCTGCTGTTTTCACTACTTTTGTGCGACGGCCTTGTTTTTGCAGGGCTTTGCTTTGCGAAAAAAAAAGTACAAATTTGAAACTTGGAGATACGAGGTTTCTGCCCGACAGTGACGATTTGTTATAACATAACATAACATTGTTCTTTTACTTTGTAATTGTAAACCCTGTTTTAGAAAAGGGCTTCATAAATAAAGTGTGTTATTATTGTCATCATCATTATTATTATTATAATCTCTTTAGGCTTCGGGTACACTTCTTAAAATGTCTTCGCACAGAATAACAGGTGAGAAACCCATCTTTCCTTTAAATGCTAACCATGCAATGAACCTATACTGTTTGGTTGACTTTGTACAACATGTGTCTGTTTTCCCTTATAGCATGTGCCTTAGTGCTCCCCATGATGTACTACACTGCCCACATTGCAATTGGTGAGTAGACGATGGATAACTTATTCTATTTTATATTTTTACAACTCTTTAGTACAGTGGTTCCCAAACTGTACGCCACGCTTCAAGCTTGTAGATCAGCTGCTATTGATGTCACAAACAAACAGTTAACATAATTTATGGAGATGAGAGGTTTCTGCGGCTGCCCGACAACCACAATCATATCGTCACCTTCATAAAATAATGTTCCACGTAATCTGTTTGAGGAAAATTTTATTTTTGCCTAAATCAGCTCTTCATGACACTGGCCAACCTCTGGTAAAAACCTACAGTAGGCCTATATCCTAATTGAAAAGGATCAGGCTGATTCTGCCTATCTAATGTGACTTGGGCCAAAATAGACAATGTTTTTTTTTTTTTTTTTTTTTTCAGTCACATGGTCTTGAAAAAAAAAGTAATAATAAAAAAGGTCTGGAGTAATTCAGGTTTATAATATTTAATCCTCTTATGAGACATAACTGATATATAGTGTTATTTTTAGGTCAATAGTCATATATTATTACAAACGTTTTGCGTGAAATGATTGAAAAACTTCACCTAGTTTTGTTTTGGATCCGTTTTATTCTGTTTTATTCGGATTTTATGCGGATTCTGCCAATGTATCTCAATGAGAATAGAGCTTTTATTCATATGTTTTGTGCAGAAATCCACAAACCGCTCCATTCCCATCGAAATGCATTGGCATAATCCACCTCGGTGTGACCGACCGTGCCCTTTGGCCATTATTTTAATAAGACGGTGATGATTATGTCTTCTCCAGGTGCAGTGTACCTGGGCCAGTGCCCCAGGCAGCCATTCATCCCCGTCTACCTGCTGGTGCTGGGCTGTTTCTGCATGGTGCAGAACCTGCTCACCTGCTGCCTGGGGGAGGATAACGTCTTCTTCAAGGTCTGGAATGCTGTGACCGGTCTTTTCTTCTTGTGCTGGTTCATCACTGGTGAGTTGGAAAGCCTGGTTGGTTCCTGGACCACAACCCAGGAAAACAACAGCGAACCACTTTTCATACCATCGCTGCTGTCAGGCATGCAGAAACCTTGTATATTCATATTTGAATCATATTTTACTATTTTTTAACGACTTTTCATGGATGCCCTTCTTGAAAATTGAAGTGGCTAAGTGGGTCTGTGGGTGGGTGTTATAAATATTGAACCAAAGAAAAGTATAAAGGGGGGCAAAATGATGCAACCACTGTAATCAATATGGAAACAACAATCTGCACAGTGCAATCTTGTGTAATCTTTCAAAATTAATATATTAAGATTACATATTGTCGTTGTCGGGTGAAAACCTTGTATGTCCATCACCGTTTATTTTGTATTTATCATTTTTAACATGATTTAAACTAGTGAAAACAGCCGATCTACAAGCACACAACGCCTCGTTGCGTGCTTGTAGATCAGCTGTTTTCACTACTTTTGAGCGATGGCCATATGATGAAGCAGTGCTTTACTTTGCGAAAAAGTGTACACATTTGAAACTTGGAGATACAAGGTTTCTGCCCGACAACGACGATATGTATTAGAAAAAGTATTTAAAGCATCACATTGACCAATAACATTCTGAAAATAGCCCTTGTTTATTCTAGGTAACGTGTGGATCTACTCCATCTACGAGCCCAGCTACGATAAGACGATGATAAATTCGACAAATTCCACGTCGGATCAATATTGCGACAAGACCGTGTACCTGTTTGCTTTCTGGACCACCACTCTGACCTACATCATACTGGCTCCCTGCCTGCTAGCTTTCGGCTGTTACTTCCTTTTCACCATGGTTGGCTTGGTTTGCTTTGTTTGCCTCAGTGATGACGTCCAGGGTAACCCAGACACAACCTGGTCGGAAACGACAATCTGCACAGTGTCTGGCACAGCCGCGGGAACTATGGGTGCCGAGGGTGTGGCACCCATAGTGCCACCCCCACCTCCACCCCCACCCCAGGGTGCCATACCCCCTCCTGAGGAAGGGGTATGAAAGAAAATAGGCCTATTTTAGAAAATTCATGTTCTTAATCTAGAACCTTTTTTTTTGCATATTGTTTTTAATCTGAGCTTCAGTTGAACTGTTGTATGTGAACTTAGTTTAATTAAAGCAGCATACCGGTATGTAACTCTTCTACCCCAGATTTGAACCCGGTTTCCTGCTTAAGTGCTGACATTTTTACGATTGAGCTGATAGAGCCTGGCTGCTTGTTCAGAGGATATATATATTTTTTATCTTGACCATCAGGTCAAAATTTGTGTCAGATCCTGTTTCTAGGTGAGACATGACCTTTGACACGAAATAGCCTACATAGCCTGGGTTCCAGTCGTTCGGTGGAATTTGTTTTCTCACTTCGAATAGAAGAGCAAGGAGACAAAATACAACCATCCCAGTTATATTGTATTAACATACACTACCATAAAGATTGGACACATTTACATTGTATTCATTAACAAAAGGTTACAGCCAGTGACTTGATAAATATCCAAAGTAAATTACAATAGCATTTACTTTAACTTATGGCAATAGTCTTATTGGCGTGAAACATATTGCATATCTACGGTATGTACTGTATGAAAAAGCACACCCAGTGTGAAGGGAGCGGTGCCTTAAACTGCCTTTGAGCAATGTTAAACTATATGACTATACTATTCTTCTGTTGTCCATTAATGTCTTGTAGCAGTTGTTACTCATACAAGGTGTATGAGTAGGCTATACTGCAAACAAAGTGACGTACACACTTGGGCAAGCATGGGAGCGCTTGCATCGCTCAAAAAGAACATCCCTACAGTTTATTAACCATAGCATAAACGTATACTTCTGCAAAAATGGTTAATACTTTGTGTACACTGTTTCCAAAGAGGAAGCAGCAGTGAGAAACATAAATAATTATTAACTTTGTATTTCAATTTTGGAGTGCTATTTGTTCTCTGTGGACACTAATAAAAGGTGTGAACTGCATGTTCTGCAGTGGTGGAAATTAGTACATTTACTCAATTAAGTTCTGTACTATAGAAACATGTTGTTTTTTACTGTACTGGATTCCAATTCTAATACTTTTACTTCTACTCCACTACATCTCACTCAGAGGCAAATATACTTTTATTCCACTACAATTATTTGAAAACTTTTGAATCTAGTTACTTTGTAGATTTTGATTATTAGGCTACAAAGCATACAGCCCTTTATACATTTCCACCATTTGAAATTAGCCGATCTACAAGCTAAAAACTTGTTTCATCGCAATGCATTATAGGCTTATAGATCTGCTATATTTTCAAACGATTTTTAAAAGATTTATAAATAGATTTTAGACACAACTTCTGAAACTGTGATATTCTGCATAATGAAATTTTGAGTTTCTACAGTACATTGCAGCATTGATACTTTTACTTGTGTAAAGAATGTGAATACTTTTTCCACCACTGCACATACGGTATCATGTTCTGTTAAATCATGTCCTCTCTCTCATTAATATTCTCTGTATACTAATAGGTCTGACTGTTAATGCATTACACGCACGCACGCACCCACGCACGCACGCACGCACGCACGCACGCACGCACACACACACACACACACACACTCCAGACCCGACCCTTCCTCTTTCACTTCTCTACAAGTTATTTCTGTGGTCATGTGAACTCTCTCTCACATGACCCTTCTCCCCCTCTGAGGGACACAATGGAAGGACACAGTGAGGTTAAGGCTTTCAGGTTCAGGTATAACATTATATAACATTAATTATCTAAAGCATTAATGCCAGTCAAATTAGTGTGGTTGCCCAGGGGCTTTTAAGCCGTGACATCATTTTGTAGGCAGAGGAGAATCTGCCCCAGAGGATTTTCTGTCCCTCGCTATTTCAAAAAACAACGACTAAAGTATAATTCTAACACTTTCCTTTCAACAACAAAGAGAAGAAAAATGTGTAAATAGTAAAAATAGTAAAAAGATTCACGGAAACTGGGGGCAGAAATTCTCCTCTGCCTACAAAATGATGTCATACTTAACAGCCCCTTTGACTTTATTTCTTTAACCAAAAGTTTGTCCACCTACTCCTCCCACAGTTTTTTGTATAGTGCAATTGATATAAATGTATTAGTGAATTAATTTTCCCCATTGACTTTATAATAATGGGAATCAAAAAGTTTTTTTTTTTTTTTTCCTCCAGTACTTTGATTGAGTGTTTCAACATTTCCACATTGATACTTTTGCTTATGTGAAATATATACACTGCATGTATCGTGCTCTGTTATAGTTATGTGTAGATTAAGGCTGGGACTTTAACTGATTAATTGCGATTAATTAATTACAGAAAATTAACGTGATTAAAAAAATTAACACATTTTAATCGCACTTAGTTTTTGCACCACAGAACCTTCAGTTTCGGGCATACCGATCATAGCGATGCACCAACCAAGGAGAGACAACAAACGCAAAGGGAGAAGTAGCCGATCAGAGCGCTTTGCTTGGCCCAGTGGATGCGAAATTTAGATTTAAAAATTTGTAGTGTTGCACCAGGGAGATATTGTTGAGTAAAACTAACTTGGAAAATGTCACGAATTTAGGACATACACCAGATGTCCCCAACATGTTCTTCCATGGAACCCCCCTGGAAAGTTGAGACACCCTCGCACACACACACGCACCCGCACACGCACGCACACAGATGTTAGAAGTTATATTACACTTATTGCATCCCACATTTGGCAAGACCCAAATTCAGAATGAACATTTTTAACTCAAATCTTCTGGGGGTCCCTGGAACAAAATATTTTGAGATTGAGGTCCATGGCCAAATATAATTTTGGGGGTTCCTTGACATGACAAAGTTTGAGTATCACTGATATAGTAATATACGTTTTGCACATTACCCTTAGGATTTCAAAGTGGTTCTCCAAGTGAGTACTTGCGAATCCACACGTACACATTGCCATTGTGAAGGGAGCTTCCTCTTTCATTTCCCTCCTCTATTGTCTCCCCACGTTACTACTTCTGAGGTTTCAGTCAGCCGAGCTGTGGTCAAACTCTCTCAAATGATGCTTCATTTCCCTCTGAGTGACAAGCTGGAAGGACGCACTGAGTCACACACAAGAGTGCAGGTAAGCTTCCATGATTCAATTCCTATTGTTCCAGCTAACATTCCCATGCTGCTACTGAAACTCTAACGCTATCCCTTGTGCCTTTTTCTGTTTTACATCTTGTTAGTTTGTGAAGTAAACCAATGATTACAGATGATAGATTAATGGCAATAAGCATATTGTTCAAGGTGGATTAACCATGCGACACCAATGTGTGTCTAAAGATAAACATCTCAAGACTAAACTAACTGTTACAGTGTGTCTAGTGTATATTTTCTCTTCACTGCCATTCATATATAAAACTTAAATTAGCTACAGTATAGGCATAGGTATAATTCACAGTTTTTCAGTGTTGTAAAGTAACTAAGTATAGATTTACTTAAGTACTGTACTTTTACTTCTACTCCACTACATCTCGGATCCAAATATTGTACTTTTACTCCACTACATTTTTTTTTAAACTTTAGTTACTAGTTACTTTGCAGATATAAATTATTATATTATAAAACATACATTAATCCACTTTAGCCCTATTTTATACCTATGCTATTTGAAAATAGCTGATCTACAAGCTCACAACGTGTCGCATCACATTTTGTACTTTTACTTTTGGTACTTCTAAGTACCTTTTGATGCCCACACTTTCATACTTTTACTCAAGTACATTTTTAATTCTGGACTTTTACTTGTAACAGAGTATTTCTATATTGCAGTATTGATACTTTTACTTCTCAAACTTGCCTTGTGTTCTGAGATGTGTCCTGAGGTGGGTCCCATTGAATAGCAATTTGGACAGACCAACCGTTTATGAGAAATTGAAAAACAGCTAATATCTGTATATCTGTCTGATCGTGGGCCTGAGGAGCAAGCACGGATCGGGACCGTACCTACCGGTATGTTCCCCAGGTTCTATGTTCCCCACTTACCACCTCAACCTAATCTTAACCCTAACCATAACCTCAGTAAAACTAAGGGTCGTTTCATACCGTTATAAGGAGCCTAACTAATTTCGGTCCGGGAGTGTTCCCCGACCCGAAATTATTTAGGTTCGGGGGGGGGGTTCATCCATACTTTCTTAACGGCTAGTGCCTAGTCGCTTGTAAATATTGGAGGTCCATGGCATGACGACGTTTGTGGCCGATACATCCGCCATGCGTTGCAGGGCGGATATATATCTGACTGACCTCGCGCTGCAAGCTGAATGACTGGAAGTCCATTAAGTAGCAGGCAGCTCCAGCAGGCAGCAGCCCCAGTGACGGGGACACGGGGTCTCTTCTCTTAATGAAGGCAGGAAGAGAGACTGGTTTACGAGGCTACTCTTCTCTCTCTCTCACTCACTCTCACAAACGAAACGCTCAACATTTAATCTACAAGCTCACATTATAGACGTGCCGCGGCCGCCTCATTTGCTGCATGCATATCATCACGCAGTCACAACTCGTCGTGGAAAACCTATCAACACGGAACATTAGCAGAGTTGTGTCTATGCTTTTCTTTTCTCTTTAAAACGGTCGGCGAGAAGCGACCAAAGCTCTCTCTGTGTGTGTGTGTGTGTGTGTGTGTGTGTGTGTGTGTGTGTGTGTGTGTGTGTGTGTGTGTCACGCGCGCGCCTGCCTGCCATCACTCAGACCCAGCTGCTGGCTGTATTCGCTATGAATCAACAATCATTTGGAAGTCGGCGTGTCTCCCTCCCAGAAACGAACACTGTTTCCTTGGATTCACAGCCGAGAATATGCACTTGAAGCCGGGCTGAATAAATGAGAAGACACCGCTAAGTACCGAAATTAAGTCGGGAGGTCACAACATTTAGGCAGCACCGTAGAGCCGACTAAAGTCGGTTGACGCCCCCCCCGAACCGGGAATGGAAACCCATATTTGGGTCTGGACACTGCCGAACCGAAATTAGTTAGGCTCCTTATAACGGTATGGATCGACCCTAACGCTGGTGAATGATTACAGATGACACACACACAAACAACTTGTGAAGTGAAACTGACTAAAGGGAATTGAAATGTTGTACTGTACGTTGTACTGTATGTATGGTCATGATTCACTCCGGGCTTAAAATAATATATACATTATTTATTCAGAAATCTCTATGGGGAAAAATGAATGGGTTTTCTATATTGTGGCACCACAAAATAGCCGCCACTGCTATGCTCTATGAAGCACATAAGATAGGTGGAATAGAGACAGAGACATATAAAATAAAAGATGAAATGTGTAATTAACTGTTTTGCTGTTCTCTTTAGATCATCGATGCTGAACAGTGTTGTCACCAACCAGTGTCCACAGCAGAGTTACTCCACCAAAAGTACCTGACAGTTGACCCTGAAGACAGTCATGATGCTACAGACTGGAAGCTGGCTTTGTTTCTCCTTCTTATGTATCTTGTACACGTGTTATCCTAGTCTCACACTGGCTAATTTGTTTGCAGAAGATTGCACTATTTTTTACTCTGAAAATGTCACTGCTGGCGTTTCAGTGGATTGCGCAAACCTTCAACTCGTTAGCATACCAGACAACATTCCCAGAGAGGTCGTGTCACTATCATTGTGGTACAATGACATTCAAAAGATAGGCAGGAAGGATTTTGACAAACTGTCAAATCTCAGTGATTTGGATCTGAGTTTCAATCCTATAGCTCATATAGATGACGGGACTTTTGTCCATTTGGTGGAACTTAAAGTGCTCCGTATGAACCAGAATAATCTAACAACGCTTACAGACAATATGTTTCAGGGACTGTCCAACCTCGTGACACTGAGCTTGATGTTTAACTATTTCAAATTCATCAACCCTGCTCCATTCCAGTTACTCCCTTGCTTACAGGAACTAAGTCTGTCATCCAATAACTTGACAAATATTATCACTATCTTACAACTACCATGCTTACAAGTCCTCTGTATCTCCATTTATGAGTTAGATTCTTTCCAGTCAAAAGATCTGACATTAAACGTGTCCTCTGAGATCAGGGAATTGCGTGTTGATTCAGACTCGATAGAAACGTTTAGCATCACAACAGCGGTATTTCCACATCTTGGTAAAATCGACCTGTCCTACTGTTGTAAAGATTCTGGATGGGAGTGGGACATACCAGACAAGTATTTTCTCAGGAATATAACTCAAGTTCATTTTGATGGCACGACTGGCATGTCTTTTAACTCTTTCAGAAAGGCTCTACAGAGCCTTGATTCTCTAGAGAACCTACATATGGAAGCCATTAAGTGGATAGACAGAGGTATCTTACTTATTGCCTGCAAAATACCCATGCTGAGGACGCTCATCCTGCAGAATAGCCAAGTTGCTAACCTAAGTGAAGAACTGTCATTTTGTACTCAGCTAAAAAACCTGGATCTAACACATAATGAATTGACGGAACTATCAATCAAACAAATGAACCAATTGAGTCACCTGAATCTCGCCTTCAACAAACTTTCCAAAGTGCCCCACGTTATAAAAAATCTCTCCATGCTTCAAATGCTAAACCTGCAAAACAATCATATAAATGATTTAAGCTGCTCAGACTTCTTAAATTTAACCAGACTAACACACCTTTATCTAGATCACAATGCCATATCTGAACTCAAACAGTGCGTCTTTCAACGTCTCGATGAGTTAAAGGTTCTTACCATGAGTCACAATTCCATTTGGACGTTTGGCGAAACGTTCAAGACTGGCCTACCGAAACTAGAATGGTTGGATTTAAATAAGAACGACGTCGATCTTAGGCTCGGTGAAGGGGATTTTAAAAGTCTGAAATTGATCAAGCACTTAGAAGTGGAAATGCGTGGGTTGTATTGTGACTATTTTGAAGGACTAGAAGAACTCGAAACACTTAGTCTGACTGTTAATCTCAAAAACATCAAAATGACCACCTCTCATTCTCCATGTGAGTTACCATTCCTTAAGAGCTTGAAGAACTTTACAATACAATACAACGGATATGAATCTGAATATGTGTATTATGACCATATATCGCCTATGCTCTCTGTTATGGAACATTTGGAACACTTTACAGCTGAGCATGTCTACATTGTAGCACCACACCAAGACACATTTAAATCTGTACCGCAGATGAAGACTCTTACTTTAAGGAGCAACACTCTGCCGTACCTGCACCCAGAGACATTTGAACCGATACAAAACCTAGAGGCTCTCCATCTCTCAAACAATAAACTGAAGACCCTGGATTTCCTGGTAGAAGCCAACCTGACACAGCTCTCTTTGCTGGACCTGAGCCATAACGAGTTGACTGTGATCAGTGTCTCTGTGTTCAGTTTCCTCCCTGCTCTCAGGTATCTTAACATGGCTGGCAACCCTTTCACTTGTGATTGCTCTAATGCTGAATTTCAGCAGTGGATGCTGAACAACAGCCATACACTGGTAGTTGGTACTAACCACTACATTTGCGGTTATCCTCTGGCTAATAAAGGAACCAGTTTTCTGGACTTTGACTATCACTCCTGTTGGGTGGACTCTAGCTTCATCTACTACATATCCTCCACTTGTGCGATTGTGCTGACTCTGCTCACATCCTTCACCTACCACTTCCTGAGGCTGCATCTTCTCTACGGCTACTACCTCTTCCTGGCCTTCCTTTATGATGCCAAGGAAAGAAAGAGAGGGTCTCCTCAACGCTACGACGCCTTCATCTCCTACAACGTTCACGATGAGCTCTGGGTTTGCAGAGAAATGCTTCCGGTGCTGGAGGGAGAGCAGGGCTGGAGACTCTGTCTGCACCATCGAGACTTCCTACCGGGTACAAAGCTCTCTCTGTCTCTCGCTCATACTGTATTTATCTAATTCTGTCTAAATCCCTTTTAGTCACCAACACCTATAAAGAGGTAGGGTAATCTCTCTGTCTTAAAGTAGGTCTTTAGTGGCATTATTAAGAAGACAGTATGTAATCTATCTAGAACATGTCTCTTTTCAGATGGGAAATAGTTTTGAATGTGGTTTGAAATATTTTCGCAAATGTGTTTCCAGGTAGACCTATCATAGAGAACATTACAGATGCCATCTATGGCAGCAGGAAGACCATCTGTGTGATCAGTCGTCATTACCTGGAGAGTGAATGGTGCTCTAGAGAGATGCAGATGGCCAGGTGGGGGCAGTATATCTGACATTATAGTTGTATTATTGGGTTAACCGTTTTAGTTTTTATATACAGTTAGCACATAATTGCAGCATCATCGCCCAATGTTTAATTTAATTAATTCATCAAAATGTGATGGCTCGCTGTACATTTGCACATTATATGAAACGTGTTGCACTATTGCATCTTTATGTACTTTGTATAAAACTTTGCTTACTGTAAAGTGTCTCTAATCTCCTTTCCTATGTGCAGCTTCCGTCTCTTTGATGAACAGAAGGACGTGTTGATCCTGGTGTTTCTGGAGGACATTCCAGTCCACCAGTTGTCTCCCTACTACCGCATGAGGAGTCTGGTGAAGAGAAACACCTACCTGAGCTGGTCCCAGGCCAGACAGCACCCTGGAGTGTTCTGGCAGAACCTACGCAGAGCTCTGGACACACCTAACACTGATCTGGGTTTCAATCAATAATCTGTCATGTTCATGTTACAGTGACTTTGAGTGGGGAGAATCTCAGAACAATCTGACACTGAGGAGAGGTTGTTTCAACCAGACTTTTTGATATAATCAGAATCAGAATCAGATGAGTTACGGAATTTAAGGAAAAGCTGGCACTCTAGTCTACCCAGAAGGAAATCAATGAATTATTATTATAAACATAATTCTTTGCTTTTTATTTCACTGATCTACCTTTTGACTGAATAATCTATTTCACATAAAATACTGTTACAAATGATGCATATTTTTTTCTGACAATTAACCCAAAATAGGTTACTGGTAATTGATTTCGTTGCCAAAATGTAAATTCGATCAACTCCAGAATGACCTTTTAAAGTCAGATGAAACCGTGTTGGAGGTTTTGTGTTGTGTTGTTACCATGATGTAACTCCAGATACCAGTGCGATGTCTTCAATAGTCAGTCAGCAGATTAAAAGTTGATAATCCACTGTGGGTGCTGGGGGCGTGTTTCTCCCTCCGCGTCATCAGCGCCCACACCCTAGTTGGGGTCAGCGATAGGGCCTTTCTGTGTGGAGTTTGCATGTTCTCCCCGTGTCTCCTAGGGTTGATACCCTCACAAAAACATGCAGTAATCCTGGTCTCAATAATGCCTCCCCCTGGCCAGCCGGGGCGCCTGATGGAGGGGAAAGGAACTGGTTGGAATAACGTGTTCCTTCCACGCGCTACGTCCATCCCGGGGAAATCCCCCCTGTCAGGTGAAAAGAAACAACTTGGACTACCCATGCATGAAGGAAGCATGAGGTCAGTCCGTTGTCTCCCCAGGCGCGACAGAGGGAGTGCAGAGCCCAGGATTACATAGGCAATTGGCACTGGGTGAAAAAATGGGTTGCAAAATCGTGGGATAAAAATTATGTAAAAAAAAAAAAAAAAGAAAAAGTTGATAATCCAAAATATTCTCAAATAATAATTTCAATAAAAATTTCCAATTCATGTTCATTCTACTATTTTGTATAGATTTAGCTTCTGCAAATGAATCACTGTGATTGTTATTGTGCATTAGAAATGACAATATGCATTAGACATTTATTATTAGTTAATTAAACATTGTGATCGGATGAACCACATTGACTTCCACATTGATGTCATGACTCCTGATGTGACGCTGCTATAGAAAGAAGGTTTTTTTAGGACCCCCAAGGTTCAAGGTTGTTCTTTATTGATGTACATCTTGCGTACAGGTAAAACTTACTTCTGTTTGGATTGGATTGTAGCAGCGTAGACAATTCTAAAGAAAGAAAAAAAGAGCCAACAGAGAAAACAAGAGAAAGAAAAATACAGTCAGGCTAAAACTAATTAGATAATACAATAGGTCAACGTACTGAATGTGCAACGTAGAGAAACAAGTGAGTTTTAAGGTGCTGTCACAGCTCTTTTTGTTTGTTCTCCTACATTGTCAGTGACTGATTAAAGAACACTTATTATGTAAATATCTTGTGCAGTCTCTAGTTTACAGTGACATTAATGTAATAACTCATCCAAACGTAATTATTATGAGCATGCAAAAAGCTTGCTTGAGCTGTAAAGTGTCGTCTCTGTGTTACTTTTTTACTCCCCAGATGTGCAAAACTCTCTTTTCTCAGTGTACTTCAGTTGTGAAAGACTCGCACAGCACAAAATCAACTGTGTTGTTTAGTGTCAACAGTTCGGTCATAAGGCCATTACAAGTGCCTTCTCGCATAAGACCATTATTGTCAGTGAGATGGAACTGACATCATAAGTTTGTTATTTTCACCAAATGTTTTCCTAGAATAAGGACAATTCTTTTTTTAATTTAACATTTATTTGATGGGGACGTTACAATTAAACACCATTTCAATACAGAGCTGCACAGAGACTTTATAAACTATCACTAAGTTTCACCTCTTGTCCCTTGTTGGACGTTGCATGTGCAGTGCAATTAAAATATACACTTTTCATTATCATATCTTTACATGAACATTGCAATTAAAATAAACGTTTTTTTTTTTTCCCCTCCCCTTCTCATTATCACATCAGCCAGAGTTGGAGCTTTGGTCTTTGAACGTGTGCCGCGACAGCAATTTAATTGTCAATCTAAACCTTTGCACCTCTGGAAGCTGATAAGCTCAGTGTTTTCCTGATAAAGCACAGAGAGCTTTATGAAAAAGGCCAGGCTCACCAGATGAAACACCGTCACGATGATCACTCATACATATTTGATGTTTCTTTTCATCACGCACGCACGCACGCACGCACGCACGCACGCACGCACGCACGCACGCACGCACGCACGCACGCACACACACACACACACACACACACACACACACACACACACACACACACACACACACACACACACACACACACACACACACACACATACCTGGGTGTCACACCAAATTCTGTTCCCTGGGTACAAGGATTCACTCACATTTTGTGCTTTAACTATTGAAAAATAGCAGATATACAAGCTCACAGCGCGGCACCGAGTGCCGCGCTGCGAGCTTGTAGATCGGCTATTTTTTAAAAATAGTGAAAATGTGTGCAAGTCTTTGAACATTTCAAATCCTTCTAAGGTTTTTTGAAAAACCTATGTTTCTATGTTAGTGGTGCTCGAACTCTTTTTCATGTGAAGGATCCCCAAAATGATATGTATTTGGCCACGGACTCCCATCTCAAAATATTTAGTTCCAGTTTACTCAAGTACTGTGTTCTTACGAGTACTTCCGCACTTTTTTATGAAATACTGAATACTAATACCACAACATCAGCTGTTATTGAAATATGTTTACACATTTTGAAACATTTGATCACTTGTACTTTGGTAATGCTACTGCTACTAAAAAAAGAAAAAAAAAAGAACCCTACCCACAATAGGCTTTTTTAGGCCTTAACAAGCGGACTTGACCATGTGATGCTGCGTTCAAACCTGAAGATGTATATTGTTTTCTAGTCGCTTCAATCGCTCCACTTGGGAAGAGAAAATCTCCCATTAGAATCAAGGTGAAACACCTGGAAGAAAGGGAGTCCCCTTCCCCCATCTCCCTCCCCATCCTCCAAACATGGCCCCCCACCCCGTGGCCTGCGGAGACTGATTCATAATATGAATGAATTACAGTGAATTTGACTTCTCTGGGGTAATTTGTACCCCTTTTCTCTGTAAAGTAAGAGAAGGTTGTCTGGAACTGATTTGAAGAAAAAAGTGGAAAGGAGTGTGATTTAAGAGTGGCAAGTGCACAGCTGAAATGAGCCATTCATCACACCTGGATGTGTGTGTGTGTGTGTGTGTGTGTGTGTGTGTGTGTGTGTGCGTGTGTGTGTGCGTGCGTGCGTGCGTGCGTGCGTGCGTGCGTGGAGGTGCTGTGAGGCTACATTTGACAGCTGGTGTGAATGTGGTGAGACATGTGCTCTGTTGCCATGTCCGCTCGCGCCTTTGGGCTTGTTTTTTCTTGAAAATATTGGTGGAGTTTGAGAGAGTTATTGCATGCACTGTTAAAATGCCTTGTATTCTAACAATATGCCTACTGTTTATGTGAAATACCAATTGCTTAGTTGTTGTGACCTCCTCTCCCTTCCCTGTCTCTCTGTTTGTGGGAGAGGAGAAAGTCAAGCTGTCATTGTTCGTTAGCTTGCTTAAATGCTCTCTCTCTCTCTCTCTCTCTCTCTCTCTCTCCCTCTCTCTCTCTCTCTCTCTCTCTCTCTCTCTCTCTCTCTCTCACTCACACAGAACAAAGGAGTGGGAGGGAATGAGAGAGAATGAGAGAGAAAATTAATGCAGAGAGACATCGTTGACAGAGACTTCTAGGTGTGACTAGGCTGTCTGAATATGCATCTTGAATTATGCTGTTTAGTTTGTTAGTTTAGTTCCTGTTGACACCCAGTTGTGTTGTTCTTGTTGCAGACTTGATGCCGTACCAACATTTCACTGTTATGTGTACCTGTATGAGGGAGTTGGTGGACAAATAAAACATCCCTGATTATTCTTCTGTGTTGATTTTTCTTCATGCAGCAACACTGAAATATGGTTCCATTTTGAAGTTGACACTGAGGATTGTACTATTGGTGTCCCAGAAAAGGTTGAGAAGGTTAAGGTCGATACGTTTCGTTAAGTACAGCTTTTTTCTTTATTTTTTCTTTTTGGTTGACGTGGTCCTGATCTCCTGATGGTGCCATCTGCCCAATCCATTGGCAGGGAACCAATGGATTGTGCACTCCAAGTAGGGAATGAGACTTTGCCCATGTGAAGGAGTTTAAGTATCTCGTTGTCTTGTTCACCAATGGGAGGGGAAGACGGGGAAGGAGATTAGTATTGCAGTCGCTGAATCGTATGTTCTGACGAAGAGAGTTGAGACAAATGGCAAAGCTCTGCCTACTGAGCTATCTTCATTCCTACTCTCACCTATAATGGTCATGACCGAAAGATTAAGGTCACGGATAAAGCGGACAACATGAGTTTTCTCAGACGTGTGGCTGGTATCTCCCTTAGAAATAGGCTGAGAATTTCAGTCACCGGAGAGAGGAGTAGAACCGTTGCATGTGGTTCTGGCATCTAGTACAGATGCCTTCCGAGCGCATCGCCCTCGGGAGGTCTTCTATGCACGTTCCACTGGGGGCAGACGCCCTGGCAGACCAAAGACCAGATGGAGGGAATGCATCTCCATACTGGCCTGGGAACACCTGGGGATCAACCAAGGGGGAAGTCGATAATGTTGCTCATGAGAGGGAACACTGGAAATCTCTGTTGGAACTGTTACCCCCTGCGACCCGATTCCAGATACCGTAAGTAGTTGAAGATGGATAAAAAGGTTACAGGTTTGTGACATTAAGGCGGAGTATGGCTGCTATGAAGCAATCGCCACAACAGTCAAAATCGTTAAGCAAACAGTCGTCGGCGACAGGGTCGCACCCCTTTTACCGAACTCTTTGGTTCCCATGGCAACACGTCTATGCAGGAGACGAAAGGGAGCTTCTGGCGTTGTAGAGACGACTGCGACGGCTGCAGGTTTATATATCGAGCGCTGATCCATTTCCGGTTACCGTTGCTGTCTGCCGTAGCCATCCATTGCTTAAAATCGCGATTATCAAACTGAGGGGGTTCCTTGACTCTAGGAACTATAGTACCAGTATAAGGGAATTAATGTAGAGGTTTCTAGTGGTAGATGGTAACAGTGTCAGACTTTAGTCTTCCAAAAGACTTTTCAAAGACTTCTAGAATATAGTAGACACACGCACGCACGCACGCACGCACGCACACGAACACACACACACACACACACACACACACACACACACACACACACACACACACACACACACACACACGCACACGCACACATACACACACACACACACACACACACACACGCACACATAGTACCAGTGTGGGACGGGGACAATAATTCAGGCCGGGAGTCTCCCACAGGTATGCGGACCACCTTGCCAGCTGCTACAGTACAGACGAGCACCGGAGATTTGGAGACAAATCACCGCCGAATACATTAAGGAAGTATAGAACAACAAATGATTTGCATGACTCTCAAGAATAATTAAAGTTTTTTTTTCTCAATTTGTGCTGGCACAATTCTCAAACGACGATGGATATTTTCAAAACAACACGTGCAAAAAAAAGAAGAAAGAAGAAGAAATAAATAAAAATATAAACCAACTGGGCGCTCCTTCACAGTTTTTAGGTTTCCGCCATTCTTTTTAAACTAACTGCATTTTTTAGCATATTATACAGTATGCAAATGAGTAAACGATCATCTACAGCATACATGGGCAACTGGCGGCCCGGGGGCCACATGCGGCCCCCACCTTCACTTAATGCGGCCCGCAGGTTAATACCGGAATACTGAATATATTATTGATTTCAGCTGTTTCAATTCCAAACATGACCTGCTTTAATTCCGTCAGTCTATATTAGTAGCTTAATGACTAGTATAGTAGTATTACATTTTTTTTTTTTTATGTCCAATGTATTTGTGTTTAGGTTCATAAAGTTAACATGAGTATATAACTAAATGCGTTTGAAATTAAATCAAAATGTTACATTTCAGGATTCCAATTAAGAAAAACTAAAAATAAATCAGAATTCCAATTCAAAAGAAGCAAAAATAGCCGATCTACAAGCTCAAAACGCATCGCAGCGCGATGCGTTTTGAGCTTGTAGATCTGCTATTTTTGCTTCTATTGTATGCGATACTAGAATGACAAAGTACAACATAGCAATATGCAATGTGGCCCTCTGGAGTGAAGGTGGAAATATAGTGGCCCTCACCAACATCAAAGTTGCCCACCCCTGATCTACAGTCTGCATAATTACTGATTGATAGGGGGTGTAGTGTAGCACACCTTTCTGGGTCCTTTCACAAATGAGTCTCTGTGGGCCTCCTTATCCCAGCTTTGACAATCTTCTAAAAACAACTCAAGTCAGCTATTATTTACACCTTACATAGAAAGGAAGAAGGCAAGGCTTTACGCAAGGCCTTGATTTCTTGTGTCTGTATCATCAGTTTTTACAAGAGCGGTTCTAACTCCATATATGGGCATAAATGGACACAGGCAAACAGATGGTCAAAATGGGTCCTACAGAGATCTCCATATATGGGCATAAAATGGACGTTGACAGATATCTCCATATATGGGCATAAATGGACACAGGCATCCTATGACAACAGGTATAATGGGGTTTGCATTAAAGGGCGGGATATTCATTCCCTATTTACATCGTTCCCGAGTTGGTCAGGTCGCCGACTAGACGGGCGGCCGAGCATCTAGTTATGAAAATAACTTGAAAGATGCAATTGGAAATTGCAAGTGTGGTTGCCGTGACTACATTCTGTAGCAAGTTAACTGTCATGTGAACCAATACTCGAGCTAGTACCACTCCTCAAATGTTTTTCCTTCAATTTCCAATCCACTCTTTGTCAAATCCCACCCCATTTTGCTCTGTTACTAGGTGGGACGAAAATGCCAGGGCAGATAAGATTTTTCATAGCCTCATTATTGCTATTTAAAGTATCAAAAGAAAAAACATCTATGTGATATCATATTAATAAAAAGGGAACCAAAAAGTACAGTAGTTAAATTGCAAAACAGGGGTTTTCCCCCCGAAAATACATGTTTTAATTATTAGTTTATTCCTCTGAAACAGGCAGAGGACAGAAAGAGAGAGAGAGAGAGAGAGAGAGAGAGAGAGAGAGAGAGAGAGAGAGAGAGAGAGAGAGAGAAAGTGCAGTGCATCTTGGGTAGGAAGTTGTGGAATTATAGGCTTTCTCCCACTGCATAACTCCACCGCCGGTAGCGAAAAGTGAATGTTTTTTTTTTCTTCTTCTGGTTGGCCAGTCAGGGAGTCTCAGGGACCAATCAGAAGGCTGACAAACGGTGAATTGCATCTGGTTTCCATCAATTTCCAATGGCAGCAGAAAGGTTTATCTAGTGAAAATAAAGTTTCCCCAGAACTACAGTGTGATGATCGTTAGTCGCAGCCCTTGTGTTGATCTGCAGGTGACCCAAATGACTGGAAGCCTTTTCACACTGTTTACATTATGTATGGATACTCTGGTGTTTCTTTAGATGACCAAGCCGATCAAAGCTCTTGTCACAAAGTTTACAGTGATGAGGTCTTTCTCCGGTGTGGATACGCTGGTGTTTCTTCAGGTTAGATGAATCAATGAAGCTCTTGTCACAAAGTTTACAGTGGTAAGGTTTTTCTCTGGTGTGGGTACGCTGGTGTACCTTCAGGTTACCTAAATGACTGAAACTCTTGGCACAAAGTTTACAGGCGTAAGGTTTTTCTCCGGTGTGCATGCGCTGGTGCATCGTAAGGTCACCTGACTGACTGAAACTCTTTCCACACTGTTTACAGGCGTATGGCTTTTCTCCCGTGTGTATACGCTGGTGTGTGTTTAGGTGACCAACCTTATTAAAATTCTTTCCACACTGTCTACAATGGAAAGGTCTTTCTCCGGTGTGGGTACGCAGGTGTTGCCTAAGGTCCACTTGCTGACTGAAACTCTTTCCACATTCTTTACAGACGTAGGGCTTTTCTCCAGTGTGGACACGCTGGTGAACATTCAGGTGACCTGACTCACTGAAACTCTTTTCACAATGGTTACAGTGGAAAGGTTTCTCTCCAGTGTGGATACTCTGGTGTGTCTTTAGACTGACAACCCGACCAAAACTCTTGTCACAAAGTTTACAATGAAAAGGTTTCTCTCCAGTGTGGATACGCTGGTGCGTCGTTAGATGATCAACCCGATTAAAACTCTTGTCACAAAGTTTACAATGAAAAGGTTTCTCTCCAGTGTGGATACTCTGGTGTGTCTTTAGACTAACAACCCGACTAAAACTCTTGTCACAAAGTTTACAATGGAAAGGTTTCTCTCCAGTGTGGATACGCTGGTGCATCGTTAGATGACTAACCCGATTAAAACTCTTGCCACAATGTTTACAGTGGTAAGGTTTTTCCCCAGTGTGGATACGCAGGTGTATCTTCAGGTTACATGACTGACTGAAACTCTTTCCACACTGATTACAGATATGGGTTCTCTTCGCTGTGTAGGTCGGCTGCTGTGTATTATTCCCATCTCCTGGCTGGGTCAAATGCTTTGTAAACTGAACACAAGATCTTGGTTCGTCTGGGTCTTCTCCTTCCTGGCTGGTTATTTGCTGACTGGCTTCAGAGGGGACGTGTCCATTGCTCAGCATTTGTTGAAGATAGAGATCATTGGCGTCTGGAGACTCGGAACGGGAGGAGACCCGAGTGTCCAAGGATTTGGGTTTTTGTCTTTCCAGGAGTGACACACAGTTCATCGTCAAAGCGGCTTCTATACGTGGTCTTGAGATGGGGCTGGAGAGCACTGTGTGTGCTTTTGGTGCAAGACTATTTGGCCTCAAATGCTCTCTCGCCTTCTTGGGGTACCCGCCTTTAACCATATCCATATGTCTACTATCCTCTCTCTCTCTCACTGTCTCTATCTACTGGGACAAAGTAGCCATGTTCACATCTTATATAAGGCTTACCAGGAGGTGTGCGCTGACATCACACATAACACAACCTGTTGCCATGGCTGCTTGACATCAGGGATCTCCATATATGGACATCAAAGGGACAACATAGAGAAATCCATGAGTGGGCATACAATGAAGACACAAACAGACAGGCAGGCAGGTACAATGGGTACTCTGACAATGATTATTGCATAAACAGGTGAGAGCTTGCATTTTGTATTTGTATCATTCCCAACTTGCATCACCTCGGAGTAAATACAAACAACTAGACTGCAAGCTATCAAGGTGCCAACTTGCGTCTTGTGCACTTGTGGCCATATATGGCCTACTTGTGCGCCAGCAGAGCGTGCAAGTACTGTGTTCTGTGATTTTTCTTTATCCGGCTGACAGTACAAGACATGCGCCATGTTATTTATATGAGGTCTTACTTGTTGGTTGCGACAGCACTGAGAAAGCTTCTCCCTCATTGGCTAAAACGCCTTTGTACTGTTGGTCACATACAGAGAGACAGAGGATACAGTTCAGGCAACTGCTCTCTGTCAAGGTGCCAACTTGCATCTTGTGCACAAGTACTTGTGCGCCAGCAGAGCGCGCCATGAGGTGTGCTCACCAAGTGACATCACCACTGGCATCACCAGGAATGCTGGTCCCTCATTGGCTGTTAATGATGACGTTTCCGGAAATGCTGGTCCCTGATTGGGCTACGGGGTTAAACACCCACACCTACCTACCTACCTACCTACCTACCTACCTACTGTACCTACCTATCTACTGTACATACGCAGACGAACACAGTACTTGTACAAATAACAAATGGTTCCAAGTGTTTGGGAACCAGTGGGCTATACAGTATGTGTCATACGTATACTCTTATGTCTGAGTGTGTCTGTGTGATATGCAGATATATAAATGTGTCTGCTCCCCCCGTGCAGTGTGTGCGCTGTGCAACCTGCTGTTTAATGCCAGCATCTGTGAGTTGGATTGTGGGAGGAGGAGGTGAATTGCATTGTGGGTGGAGGTGAACGTTCTCCTCTGCTCCGCTGTCGTCTCTTTGTGAATAGATTCTCCGGTTCAAACGAGGTAAGAAGTTCTGTGCAGAGAGTTGTAGTCGTCTGTCATTTTGTTCTTGTGTTTTTTTGGAACGGTTTGGGTTATTAAAGGTTCAGGCCACTACGCTACGTCATTATTCTGACGGCGACGGCCCACACCTACATTGCACCACATGCATATCGTCGTTGTATGTCCAAAACCATTAGTTTTCATCATTTAAAAAAATGAACTAAACTAGTGAAAACAGCCGATCTACAAGCACACAACGCCTCGCAACGCGAGACGTTGTGTGCTTGTAGATCTGGTGTTTTCACTACTTTGGTGCGACAGCCTTGTCTGATGAAGCAGGGCTTTACTTTGCGAAAAAAAACGTACACATTTGAAACTTGGAGATACGAGGTTTCTGCCCGACAGTGACGATATGCAACAAGCAACATATGTACACACACACTACATGCCTGTAGCAGACTCACGTCCTCAAAATTCTGATATCTTATCTTATCATCATAGGGATATGCCTTTGGTCTGGTGGTTAAGATATTGGACTTTGACGCGGGAGATCTGAGTTTGAATCCGGGGCGTCACACACACACACACACACACACACACACACACACACACACACACACACACACACACACACACACACATTATTTTGTGACTGTCTCTTGTCTAGCTGGACACCCTGCTTCAAGGCAGCGGTGAAAAGAAAGTTTTACTTTAGTACAAGTAGGCTTTCAAAATAAAATATGTATCAAAATCCTTTGAAAATAGACGATCTACAAGCTTTGCCTTGGAAAGTGGAGTAAAATGATTGAAATACCCAGTGGCGTCAGTTCAGAGAAAGGTAAGGTATGGCAACATGACTGGTGTCTTGCACACGCACGAAGACACCAGTCATGTTGTCATATACCTTAGCAACATGCATGATACATTTATTTTAAGAAGTACATTCTATTTTTTTCCCCCAATATGTCTATGGTTTCTTGGGCTGGATATGGCAGTCTGGAACGGTTGCTCAAGTGCGACTAAACTTGGCATAATATAGTAAACGTGCCACAATTAACAATAATGAATTGCACCTGTGCAGCTGACCTGCAGAACCTGGGAATATACTATTTTGTCAAGATGGGGAGAATAAAAGTGTGGAGAATATAATTATAATACCTTGTTAATTTTGCATGTGTAGTTATTTTAATGTAATTTAACAACAGAACCAGCACAGACAGACAAAGAGACATTCATGGATTTATATTTTAAAGTAACTTGTATTCTCCCCCCTGGACCCAGGGTATGGCAGCTGCATACTCCTGCCATACCCAATTAACGCCCTTGGAAAATACCTGAACATTTTACTTATGTATTATAGTTACTTTCCCTCCACTGCTTCAAGGGAGGACTGCATGCGTCTCTGTGAAGCCCTCTGAGACACCCAGAGCAGACTGCACCGCCAGGTGCTACATCACACAGTGTGTGTGTGTGTGTGTGTGTGTGTGTGTGTGTGTGTGTGTGTGTGTGTGTGTGTGTGTGTGTGTGAGTTCACACATACACTCACACAGCGTACCCGTGCCAGCATTGTGTAAAGAAAGTATCTGTGGTGTGTGTCTGCCTGGGCCCAGGGTGATTAATGGTAATGGCACTCATGTGCATACTGCATTATTATAGTTTAAGGCCTGCAGCATACTGCAAACAAAGTCATTTTGGGGCTTTGGACGGGGCTTCTCAAACCCAACAAAGTTCACAGAGGATGAAAACGGTTGTTCTGTACTCGCTGTTTATTGACCTGCCAACGCTGAGAATAAAGTTCTGATTGAAAGAAAAAAAAGAGAGAGTCTGGACTGCTCAGAAATAAAGTGAACTGAAGGTGCTCTTTAGTTGGGGACTCAAAACGTGAAGAAAAAAAAGAACTTTGGGTTTTTCAGATGGCTATTTCATCCCAGAAAAGAATTAAAAAACTGTGACGGGTGCGAGCTCTGGTTCTGGTTTGTTTGGAGTTTGCCGCAGCCTTTAAGCCATTCTTTCCAACCGATGTCCAAAGTTTGTTTTGACAGTACAGGGTAGGCAATAACTGGGGTAGGCAAGAAACTCCAAAATGACATCATTAAAAACTTTAGTAGATAGGTCCTTGCTTAAATTCCCTATTAACTAGTAGGAAACAACTACAAAATTACATCATTCAGAACTTTAGCTGCAGTACAGGGCAGGGGAGGTTATGTGGACTCCACGTCTTCTGTACAATTACAATATCGGTGGTTCTCAAATATTTTATTTTTTTATTTGAGAGTGTACAAATGGAACCAAATGGACCCGTAAGGGAAGTTACAGATGTGTAAGGGTCCATTTGGAACCCCCTGTAGGAATCGTTAAATGGAACCGTTAAGGAATCAGACCGTTACAGTAAGAGGGAAGAGTTAAGGCTGGTTCATTCCCGGCGGGTCCAGGCCAGCCATTAGGGGAAAAAAAACTAATAGAATGTCGGCCTTCGTTCCATTTTGGGGGCTGGGCGGCCAAAAAAGTAAATCGTCACTGTCAGGCAGAAACCTTGTATCTCCAAGTTTCAAATTTGTACATTTTTTTTCCGCATCATACAAGGCCGTAGCACAAGTAGTGAAAACAGCAGATTTACAAGCACACAACGCCTCGCACCGCGAGGTGTTGTGTGCTTGTAGATCATCTGTTTTCACTAGTTTAAATAATTTTTTAAATGATAAATACAAAACAAACGGTTTTGGACATACAAGGTTTCCACCTGACAACGACGAAATATAACTCATGTAATTGGCCCACTGGCTTGTCACTTGTCATGATCTGAAATGGCAAATCTTTGAGTAGCAGCAGCGCTATAGAGAGAGATCTCTCTCTATAGCGCGCAATGAGGGCCTCTACAACTCTTTTTCCCAGGCTGAATCAGGGGCCCAGCACGCCCCTGCCCCCCAGAGTAAGCATGTTGGGGGTCACGTGGTTGAGACAGATATGATAATATCTTTAGCAGCGTAGTGTCAAAATGTGCAGGGAAGCAGAAGGCATATACATAACACCTAATACATCAAAACCACTTGTCTAGTGCACTTGTCTGCTACGGCTACGTTACACGTGCAAGTATAACTTATCTGATGTCGGCGACATAAATCCTACGTAAAAGAGTTGAGAGGAGATGAAGGTGAAGAGGAAGACAATACAGGATAGGGAGAGATGGAGAGATGAAGAGAGGAGACTGAGGAATAGCCCCTCACCTCCCCCACCCCCCACCGTCCTTGTGCAGAGTCTTTTAATAGACTCATAAATACAGTCAGACGTTCAGGGCCTGGGTGGGGGGGTGCTGATGGTGGGTGGGTGGATGGGTGGGTGCTGATGGTGGCTCACCGTGTTCCGCTGCAGGGCTGACATACATTCATGTCACATAGATCCGTGGTTCTCAACCTGTGGGTCGGGACCCCCAGGGGGGGTCCCCTAATTATTTTGGGTGGTCCCCCGGTGATTAACTTAATGTGCAACACTGTTTTCTCACTTAAGAGTAAACAGACCGACATAACATTTAAGTGTATAGAGGGTATGTGCACATTTCTAAAGTGACAATTTAAGGACTTTTTAATACCTCTGAAATGACAAATTAAACATTGGCCAAATTGTCAAATATTAGAGGCAGAGATTGTGAAAATAGCCGATCTACCGTACATGCTCACAACACCTCAAAACGCGAGGCGTTATGAGCATGTAGATCTGCTATTTTCACAATAGAACCGTTTTATACAAAATGTAAAGCCTCAACTCTTAGTGCTCATCAGGGTGGGTGGGGGGGTGGGTCCCCCGTTAAAGTATGATTCTTTTGGGGGTCACAGCCTGAAAAGGTTGAGAATCACCGACATAGATGGAGCCTCGTCCAGCAGACAGCCTGCTGTCTCGCTTAAACGGCTGATTTATGGAGTACCGGAATCCCGACGACACCCCGACTAATATACCCCAGGGTGACAGTGTTATTTTTGTTGTAGTAGATTTCCCATTGGGGAATCTTGGATTTCTCTCCCTCCATCGTGGCTTCCAGTCATCCCGGTTCTCCGTTCTCCGTATCTGGCTAAGATAATTGGTGATCTACAAGCAGACAACACCTCACTGTGATAGGCGTTGTGTGTTCTTGTACATCGGATATTTCCACTATTTTTAAAAAATAACTAGAAGAAGTGCTCTTCCGAGCACAGGTCTCCACCAGCCACGCGTCCTGGTGGTGCTATAATAGGCCAATGTAAAAAGGGTGGCATGTGTTCTTCACCAATCTTAGACCTTTCATGGCGCCACCATGAGGCTGATTTGAACATTTTTTTGTGTAATTTCTTCCTTGGCCTTTTGCGATTGTGCGTGCACAATTTCATTACAATTGCACGTGGTGTTTGATTTGAGGCATTTTGTTCAAAACAGATCAATCCTGCAAAGTTTGGAGGGCAATCTTAGCCAATCAGGATTGAATATTTAATACGGACAGATCTGTCTTGATCATATGATTGTAGAGATAGTGTGTACTGATTTGTGTTAACTTTGGGTAAAATCTGAAGGAGTAATATCCAAAATTGTGTCTTACATAAGTCGGCCTCCTGGTGGCGCTATAAAAGGCTGATGTGAAAAATACAAGGAAAGGGTTTTTCCTTGGCCTATAGGGAGTGCACTTACAAAGTTTGAAACTGATTGGTGGAGTTATAGGTAAAACCACGAATAGTTATAGCGCCACCATGAGGCTGATTTCAAAAATTTGAAGTGGCATTTCTTCCCCTGCCGAGTGGGAACGTGTGTGTGCGCGATTTCATGTTAATTGCACTCTTGCGCATTTGTGATTTGAGGCATTTTGTCCAAAATGGACCAATCTTACAAACTTTGAAAGCCAATATCAGCCAATCAGGATGGAATATGGACAATCAGACAGATCTGTGTCGATCACATGACTGTAGAGACACTGTCTACCGATTTGCGTGATTTTTGGTCAAAATCTGTAGGAGTAGTGTACAGAAATGTGTTTTGCAAACATCGGCCTCAAGGTGGCGCTAGAACAGGGCCATTTGAAAAATGTGGGGCAGAGGTTCTGAATTGGCATCCAGGGAGTGCGCTTACAAAGTTTGAAACTGATCAGTGGAGTTATAGGTAAAACCACGAATCGGCCTGTTATAGCACCACCATGAGGCTGATTTCATACATTTGAAGTGGCATTTCTTCCTCAGCCTAGTGGGAACGTGTTGTGCGATTTCATGTTAATTGCACTCTGCATTTGTGATTTGAGGCATTTTGTCCAAAATGGACCAATCTTACAAACTTTGAAAGCCAATATCAGCCAATCAGGATGGAATATGGACAATCAGACAGATCCGTGTCGATCACATGACTGTAGAGACACTGTCCGATTTGTGTGATTTTTGGTCAAAATCTGTAGGAGTAGTGTACAGAAATGTGTTTTGCAAACATCGGCCTCAAGGTGGCGCTAGAACAGGGCCATTTGAAAAATGTGTGGCAGAGGTTCTGAATTGGCATCCAGGGAGTGTGTGTGCTCATTTTGGCAGCGACCGGGCCAACGGCGCCGGAGATTAGCTGTACACAAACGCGGAGGACGGACGGACACACGCACGGACGGACGCACGGACAGGGGCGAAAACATACTCTCCTCCTGCCTTCGGCTGGTGGAGACAATAACAAAAAAATGAAGGTTCCGGAGATATACTGTACATTGGTTTCCAACCAACAACGACAAAATTATTATAAAAAAATTAAAAAACATATAATGTTGCTATATACTGTACATAGCAGCAAGAACCCCAAAAGGGGTTCCTGTCTTGAAAGGTGAAATAAAGACGTGCTTCAACATACAAGACTGTCGCACAAAACTAGTGAAAATAGCAGATTTACAAGCAAAATAGATCTTCAAAATAGTAAAAACTAAAGACAAAAAAGTTCATGGAAGGACAAAAATAGAGCCCCATGTGTACCTTTATTGTCCGTTTTTTTCTGTGGTGAAAGTCGGAACCTGTAAGGCCTTTCCACCACTGGATACAGAAGAATGCACAGTGCACGTGAACGTGCGCCAATGTGATTTCCTAACCTAACCCGTTCACAAATGGACACATAATGCGTGGGAGTGAAGCGTGCATAGCAACATTCTGACGCATGTCTCTAAAACAGATCTTGATACAAGTTAGTTTACCATCACAAAGAGTTGAATGTATGCATGTTGTTAAAACATCTGATGCAAGTTTACCATTACAAAGCATTGGATGTATACATGCTCACTAACTAGCATGCATTAAACATGCAGAAAAAACACTTTCTACATTATTAATGAGAAGATGGAGTTCGCATATAGACATCAGTTTAAAACATGAAAGCTGTCTCGTAAAGGAAATCTGTTTGATGTATAGGGAAGCTTTCATTGTAGGCTATGGACAAGTTATTAATTTCACTTTAAATGCTTTTATCTTATATTGACGACGACAAACGATCTACTGTACATATTCCATAGAATTACACTTAAGTATTGATTGCTCTTAGATATTAGATTAAAAAGATTAAGGATTAGACTAGGATGAAGCAAAATGTAATGTTAGACGGACAAAAGTCAATTTATTTTAAGGTGGCATAATAAATAATATGTTATAATCTAGGATTCTAAAGATAGTCTTCAACAGACCATAAGGTGGCCACACACACACACACCGGTAGCCAAAGTGCCAATACTTTATTCTGGACGCAGAGTAAATGAAAACCAACGTTTCGAAGGCTAACTGTCTTCTCCGGAGTCTGACCTGAGATTCTGTTACTTATTTTAATGAACTTCGCCGTTTGAAAGTTTGAGAAAAGAAAATATGTTTTACACATGAGCTCTGTCCTCGGCTCATTAACATCATCATCACAGATATCCTTCCACCCACATACTGCACACATGAGAGAGAGAGAGAGAGAGAGAGAGAGAGAGAGAGAGAGAGAGAGAGAGAGAGAGAGAGAGAGAGAGAGAGAGAGACCTACAGACGCACAGAGAGACAGACAGGGCAAGCAGCGAGAATAACAGGAACAGAAAGACAGAAAGAAAGACAAGGAGAGAAAGAGAGATAGAGATGTTTTCTCATGCCAGTATAGAGCATACAGAGGGAGACAGAGACCATGAGAGAGAGAGAGAGAAAGGGGGAGAGAGGAGCAGAAAGAGTGAGAGAGAGAGAGAGAGAGAGAGAGAGAGAGAGAGAGAGAGAGAGAGAGAGAGAGAGAGAGAGAGAGAGAGAGATATCTCTGTCCACCCACACTTTGTCTAACTACACTGATCAGCCATGCAGATTGTATTCAGCACCAGTGGCGTCAGTTCAGCAAAAGCTAAGGTATGGCAACATGACTGGTGTCTAGCACGCGCGCGCTAGACACCAGTCATGTTGCAATATATACCTTAGCAACAGGCATGATGAATTTATTTTAAGAAGTTAATTTTATGTTTTTTCCCCTGTAGCCAAGGTATGGCTGCCATACCTTGCCATACCCAATTGACGCCTCTGTTCAGCACAGCGAGCCGCCCACAAATGGACGGCCAGACATCAAAGGAAAGGACGTACAGTAGCCTATACTGTAGGCTATGATGGGAAGTGGAAATGATGGCGAGGTATAATTTCCAGGCATGGTCGGATGCACATTGACATTATCGCTCGCTGCATCCCTAATAAAAACACGCAATATACGTCCACTAAACTTGATGAAGATTTTGTCACTAAAAGCACAAGTCAGTGAAATGGCTGAGCTGGATGCAGGCCAGATGAAATACTGAACCACAAGTGGCGGGATTCACTAATTAGAATACATATTCGTACCATGTACTCAGTGGTGCTTTGGGGTTTTCTTTTCAGGGCGGACGGTCATTTATTGACGTCACGTGCGTGCGCCTACATGTGCGCATGCATGGAACAAATAGTGCAGCAAGTAACCAAAACAATCGTTCAGTTTGTGATAAAAGCATGACATTTGGTACACTTATAGCCAAAGGCATTCCGAAAAGATCTGGATATGGAGGCATCATGAATTTTCAACATGGCGCCCATGGCAGCCATTTTTCTAAATGGCCACCAGCAACAACTGTTTTATTATGAGTAATGGATATAATATGATATTTTAGACATATGTATCATACATAGTACTTGGTAAATGTATTTTGAATAATTTAAAAGTTGTCATTGAATATTCAAGATGGCCGCCATTTTTCAAGATGGCAGCCGTCACTTGTATGCCCGTCTGATATGGGTGATCTCTGTGTCAAATCAGTAATTTTTTATGATGCAGAATTCAAATTTGGAACTTTGGAATTGGCCAGAAGCTTTCTATCTTTCAAGATGGCAGCCATATGGCCAAAATCTAAATTATAATTGCTATTATCTATTTCATTGGAATTACATTTTGATCCAATAAACTTAACAATCCCTATATCAGCAAAAAACTGAACCCTTCGAAATGTATATAGTGGATGTTGAAACACAGCCAGGGCACACTGGCGACACCACTGCTGTGAAACTCAGCATGGGGTTCAGTGCCAGCTAAATAGACTTCGCTTAATAATGCCATAGTTTCTGTCATTAATGTGCTGGTTGTGGTGATAGTTTAGTGGTAGCAGCCTAGCAGGCCTGGAATTTCATCATTTTAGGGGCAAGGCCACTTGTACTTTGGTGTTTGGTCTTTTTTTTTTGGGCACACAGGCCAAATGTCAGGGCAGGAAGGCCATCAAATAAAACAAGATTTTAGTCCATTGAAAGAAATTGTTGAATTTAAGTGTTAGGGATGATAACCTAATCTGCAATGAAATAGATTAATGATGATATTTACACTCTGATCCCTGCACCAATCAAAGTCACTGGATTGGTTTAAAGATGCAGACTCTGGGGAGTTAAGATTTCAGAAAAAACACTGGTGTCTACATGACAAGAAAGAGACACCAGTGTCTACTGTCTACATATTGACAAGTAGGAGATAGAGGAGAGAGTGGTACAGTCAGCTGGGGCATTTAGGCCACTGTGGCCTCAGGTCATACCCTTGTTTTGAGGGGCAACGGAGTCCATGGCCTTCATGGCCTCCATGAAATTCCTGCCCTGAGTGGTAGTGTAGTTCAGTTTCCTAAATGCTATCTAATTTTAGTCCCACATCTATGTAGTTTACATTAGATGTAGGCTAGTTAGAGAGCTGTACCTGAATGGACAGGGTGTGCCAGTGTGGAAGATCTGAGCCACGGGTAACGGGGCTTTGTATGACTTTCACATAGCTACCCAGATGGTGTACAGATCGCATAGGAATGGTACTGGATGAACGATCGGGCTAGTTGTAGGGCTAGGTGTCTTATCCGAACCTCGTTGAGTTCCCATATCCCATACTTGAATGTGTTTCCCTGTAGTAAAAGCTGGTAAAGGATAGTCCCTCTGCCTACTGCAAACATCGTTTTTTGTTTGATGAGGAAAATGTACAAGAAATTCTCCATATCAGATAGATAGAAACATCTATCAATAGAGAGAAAGAGACAGACAGAAAGAGACAGACAGACGGATGGATAAAGATAGAGATCTCCATATCAGTTGCAATAGCAATAACAATAGTCATAATAATAACAACAATACTATCTGGATTGTACTGTATATAGTGCTTTTACACTACAATACAGCACAGTAAGGTACACAACAGTATAGCGCTTTTACACTAGGGTTAGGGTTAGGGTTACACTACAGTACAGTACAGTACCAGACAGTACAGTACAGTACAGTACAGTAAGGTCAATACAGTACAGTACAGTAAGGTACCGTACACTATACTACAGTACAGTACACTACAGTACAGTAAGGTACAGTAGCGTACTATACAGGAGTACAGTACAGTACAGTACAGTAAGGACAGTACAGTACAGTAAGGTACAGTACACTATACTACAGTACAGTAATGTACACTACAGTACAGTCAGGTACAGTAGAATACCATACAGTACAGTAGAGTACAGTAAGGACAGTACAGTACAGTACAGTACAGTACAGTACAGTACAGTACAGTACAGTACAGTGCAGTACAGATAGGTCAGTACCGTAAAGTAAGGTACAGTACACTACAGTATAGTAAGGAAGCGGACGCAAACTCTAGAGGTGAGCGGCACGAAGGGCCGCAAACTTCTAGTTTTATTACATTTCCATTCATCAAATGGTTCATTTGTTGCTGATGTAGGGATTGTTACGTTTATTGGATCAAATTTTAATTCCAATAAAATAGATAATAGCTCTATTTTCTTGCAATTATAATTTAGATGTTGGCCATATGGCTGCCATCTTTAAAGAAACAGTGATAATATACTGTACTGTATATACAGTAGCCTGTGCAGTGAGATAGAAGGAAGCTTTTGGCCAATTCCAAAGTTCCAAATTTGAATTCTGTGTCATAGAAAATGACTGATTTGACACAGAGATCACCCATATCAGACAGTCATACAAGTGACGGCTGCCATCTTGAAAAATGGCGGCCATCTTGAATATTCAATGACAACTTTTAAATTATTCAAAATACATTTACCAAGTACTATGTATGATACATAATGTCTAAAATATCATATTATATCCATTACTCATAATAAAACAGTCGTTGCTGGTGGAAAATTCATGATGCCTCCATATCCAAATCTTTTCGGAATGCCTTTGGCTATAAGTGTACCAAATTACATGCTTTTATCACAAACTGAACGGTTCCTTCATATTCTGGAGCTAACATCCTGGACTAAAATAGAAAATACTGCGAAGCAGACATTATGGCTGCAGTAGAGAAACTAAAAGTTTGCTTTGAACGAATCTCATCTATCACAGTAATGGAGCCAGGTAGCCTGACACACACACAATGCACATAGTCTCTGCTTAACCTACAGTAGGTGTTAAAGTAGCCTATCCTTATGAATAGGGTAGCCTTGGGACTTGAATCTAGGGGGGATGCGCATGGCCCACCACTTACTGCCTGCCTGGTAAACCTGTTATGCAAATAGCCATTTGATTACCATGGTCGTCACTCGTATAGCCTATAACTCTATGGTTCTAGCACTGTTCCGTGCCGTCCTTGCTGTGCATGTGGGAAATATATTGGCCACACGGCGTCCGGTCCCGTCCGGCCCCGTCCGGCCCCGAAAGCACTACTGCATGTACTGTATATTATCTGATGTCTCCTGTTGTGTCTCTCCCCGTCTGAAACGCCCTTAAGGCTGTACAGCTACAAGATTGAAGAACTTTAAAGGAGAATTCCAAACTAGCCATTACCGTAATCTGATGTTATTACGAACCTTAGGTCGCGGTTAGTATCCAAACGTTTGCCTCGTGTCCGTCTGTCAGACCGTGAGTCACGTTATGAGTCGCACTAATACAGTGCGTCGCTGATAGCCTCTCAAATGGGTCTGTGCGAATGCTACTCACTCTGCTCTCACTGCTTAACACGCTGATTCACACTGGTAGCCAAAGTGCGATCATTTTATTATAGGACGCAGAGAAATAAAACCAACGTCTTGGCAGGTAAGTGCCTTCTCCATGCAGGGCACAGAAATGGTAAAAAATGTCAGCACTTGAGCGGGGAAACGGGTTAAAAACCCGTTCAGATCGGGGCCCTCCCCAGGTTGGCAGAGGGGGAGCAGATCCCAGGATTACAGCTTTTAGGCAATTGGCACTGGGTGAAAAATGGGTTACAAAATCGTCGGATAAAATGTAAAAGAATAAAAAGCTTTAAAGTTATATTATCATTAGAATGCGTCACTTATTTTGGGGACACCACCCTAACGGCCTATAAGTAGACAGATGGGAAGGGGGGGGGGGACTGGGGGCGTGTCCCTCTGTCTGTACCTGTCTTTGATCTTTCCTCTGTGTGTATGCCAGTGTCTCCCTGCAGCTGCTGCTGCTGTTATGTCACAGTGCATTCTGGGTAACACCAGACAGCCAGCTGCTGCTTGTTCGCCCTCAACGCCAGACGGGTGGTGAGAGAACTCGTTTTAACAGTTTCAAGGGCGTACAATAATCCTCCAAAAAATGTATAGCTGTCAATGGACTCGGCATGACTGAGCACTGAGAACAGATGGAGGATGGAGGATGTCGGTGTTGTTGGACAGAAACCCTTTTAATGCAGTGGTCTTCATCAGGGGGTCTGGGACCCCTAGGGGTCCTCAGCGTTACGACAGGGGGTGCTCCAAATCTTTGAGTGATTGTAAGTTTTTTTCTCCTTTTTTATTACTGTATATATAAACTATATATCCATATCCATACTGTATATCCATATTCCGTGAACTTTAGACAAAATAGCAGATCTACAAGCTCACAATGCCTTGTGCTGCGTGTATAGATTGGCTATTTTTGGCAAAGAGGTTTGGTGTAGAGGGGAAAAAGAGCAGACTATAAGTACAGAGTGAAAGGTCAGGTTTACGGTTCAAGTGGTTAAATATCTGAAAACACAAATTGACAAGAATCCAAAATACACTGATGATTGTGCTGTCAAAAAATTAAACTATATGGAATCTATGAAAGGGTTGTGGGGGTCCCTGCTTCATCTCTCTCTCAACTAAGGGGTCCTTGGCCTGAAAACGTTGAAGACCCCTGTCTTAATGTATCTCTGTATTGTTTTTTCCGTAAATTATAACAACCTACTTGATTATTCTACAGCCAGCATCACACAAAAGCACCAAAAATAGCAGATCCACAAGCTCCAACGTTTTGAATTTGTCGATCTGCTACTTTTGCTTTTCTTTTTTTGTTTCATTTGAATCCTGAAAAGTACCTGTTTGGGACATAAATTGAGGTTTCCGCTCGACAGAGACGATTTGTGACAGCGAATGTCATCCAGGATGCATAACTCAAGAGATGATTTCTTTGGTAAAAAATAAAGAGAGGCTTTGATCTATGTAAAGTGACAGTTCACATTTTTAAATGATTATTTCATTTTGGAATGAGGCTGATATTGGCAGAGAAGAGTATTAAAGTCAGAGAAGGGTCATTATATTCATTATATTCAGGCGGGTTGATGAAACGATAAGAGCGCGCTGAAAGACGAAGGCATGATAAAACAGTTACCGTCAGCGAAGTATACTCAACCCCAGTACCAGCGACGTGAGCTTGTATCCGTTATTTTTCACTATTAATTCATAACATAGACCTATCGTCACTGTCGGGTAGAAACCTTGTATCTCCAAGTTTCAAATGTGTACGTTTTTCGAAAAATAAAGCCCTGCTTCATCATACAAGACAGTCGCACTGGATTAGTGAAAATATCAGATCTACAAACTAACAACGCCTTGCGGTGCGAGGCGGCGTGTGCTTGTAGATCGGATATTTTCACTATTTTAAATCATTTTTAAAACGATAAATACAAAACGAACGGTTTTGGACATAAGGTTTCCACCCGACTGGTCCCGACAACGACGTTGAAATGTAGTCCAGTCAAACAGTACAACAATATTTGTCTTTGAAACGTAGTGGAGTGAAAACATTACACAATACTTCGGTAAAGTACGGATACTCGTGCGGTGGCAGCCAGCCGTGTGACGGCTCTGTTCTCATGTCTAATGAGTCATCAGTAATGAGTGTTCAAGCTGCTGACACCTCCATTAGAAAGCATGATGATGATGATGATGTGTTACTTCAGCGCAGAGTTCACTTGTCTGAAGGTGCATGGATGATGGAGTACTTTAATACAATGATTCTGTTCTATTTTTAATTTGAAGGACTTCCAGTATGATATACATTAACCCATTTCAGAACGGGTAGGCCTACACATTATTGTGTATCGTTATTGTATGCTTTAACTATTGAAAAACAGCAGATATACAAGCTCACAGCGCAGCAAGCTTGTAGATCTGCTATTTTTGAAAAATCGTGAAAATTAGAATTTTGACCCGATTCTATAAGTGTCTTTTGAATCCTTCTAAGGTTTTTTGAAAAACCTGTTTCTATGCCAGCGATCTGGCTAGCCATCATCAAAGAAAAGGTATTTTTCACTTAAATGGAGCTCAGTTAGTCTGTTCTTGAGAGACTACTATGTCAGTGGTTCTCCAATCTGGGAACCCATCGTCAAAGAAAGGGCGACACCTATCGGTCTGTCTCTCTTCCTAGCGACTCTGAGGCTGTCTCGAGAGATTAGTGGTTCTCAAACCTTTTCATGTGAAGGACCCCCAAAATGATATGTATTTGGCCACGGACCCGCATCTCATAATATTTATTTCCAGGGACCACCCAGAAACAAAATTTGAGTTACAAACTTTGAAAATACATATATTCAAAGATTTGCACACATTTTCACGACTTTTTCAAAAATAGCAGATCTACAAGCTCGCAGATGTGAGCTTGTATATCTGCTATTTTTCACTGGTTAAAGCATTCAATAATTCTAGGGCTAAATGGGTTAAGACCTGGCATTATTGAAAAATAGCAGATATACAATTGCTCACACCGATTGCCGATGTCCCTGGAACAACTTATTTTGAGATGGGGGTCCGTGGCCAAATACATGTAATTGTGGGGGTCCTTGACATGAAAAGGTTTGAGAACCACTGATACAAAAGAAAGATTTAAAAGACATTTATAGAATCGGGTCCAGATATTCAAAGACTTGCCTTCAAGACTTTTTCAAAAATAGCAGATCTGGGATATACAAGCTGGGAGTTTGTATATCTGCTATTTTTTAATAGTTAAAGTATAAATAATGGTTATGCCCACATAAGCATCTTACTACACTTTAGAAACAAGCCCTGCAAAGCAAACATATACGTACAACTACCAATATTTACAAGCGACTTTACAGAAAGAAAACAAGCCCAAAGTCACTCATAACAAGCAGACCTGGCAACACCGTCAGCCATCCACTGGACCATTTTATTAAAACAATATGACTCCTAGGGTTGATACCCTCACAAAAACATGCAGTAATCCTGGTCTCAATAATGCCTCCCCCTGGCCAGCCGGGGCGCCTGATGGAGGGAAAGGAACTGGTTGGAATAACGTGTTTCTTCCACGCGCTACGTCCATACCAGGGAAATCTCCACTGTCAGGTGAAAAGAAGCAACTTGGACTCCTCATGCATAGAAGGAAGCATGAGGCCAGTCCGTTGTCTCCACAGGTGCGGCAGAGGGATAGCAGAGCCCAGGATTACATAGGCAATTGGCACTGGGTGAAAAAAATGGGTTACAAAATTGTGGGATAAAAACTTTTAAAGAAAAAAGAAAAACAATATGACTTGGATATGTTCAGCAAAGAGGTTTGGTGTGTATGAGTGGGGGGACGGGGACGAAAGACAGAGTACAAGTTTTCTAAATATTGATGGTTTAAGCGGTTGACTGTCTCACAATGCAAAGTTCAACCTCCAACATGGGGTACTTAGTAAAACGGACCTGTGTTTAGACTGCTTCTTTCCATTTACTTTGCCACCTCTCTTTGACAAAAATAGAAGATCGACAAGCTCACAACATGTCACAGTGGTCCCCCCCAAAGGGTAAGATCTCGCTCTTGCGAACGACCATCAATTGGACAACGGAGCGTCGGGATGGGTTAGCGACTCACCCCACGGAGGTTAGGGTTAGGGTAAGGGTTAGGTTTGGGTGTCGAAAAGATGACACGTAGAAACAGCGAAACGATCCCCCCAGAAGAGCATGGAAGCTGGGGTTAATTTAAGTCTTGTATCCCTATAGGTGAACCAGCCATCCAGCCAACCGCCACACATGCCCTTCTCTTGCACATATTGTGAGGACATATTCATTTACATAATATATGGAATATTGATTGATGCGTCATCATCAGAATGTTATGGAACTTTAATTGCACGATGCAACCTTGTCCTCGTGCCCATTAGTCTTCGTCTCATTATTAGTCTTGTTTTAATAGTAGGGCACCGTCGCACCGTCTGTACGGAGCTGAACAAATATTAAGAGCTGTATGTGATGAGACATATATAAAGATTGAATTGGACTATAAATCAATCGGCTGCATGAGGACACAGAGACCACCTCAAATGCGCATGTGTTGTGTGCGTACGTGTGCGTGAGTGTGTGCGACATATCAGTGTCATTTACTAGGGTTGCATGGTAAATGATGGCAGTCCACACATGAAACATTTTAAATTTAAGATTTATTTGACTAAAAGTAAAGAAATAAGGCAAATAAAGGAATGAAGTGAGGTGTGAATATGTCACTAATCAGACATGTATGAAGTGTGTGTCAATGTGTGGAGTGTGCAGTATGCATGTTGTATATAAAAGGTTCATATTAGAACTTAGAGATGCGACGGGTGGGTTTACCACAAAAGCTCCTCCTTGCTACTCTACTGAGCAGTGATAGTAAAGTGAGTGAGTGAGAGAGAGACATTTATATGGCGCTTTTATCCAAAGCGCTTTACATAGATTGTGCATTACATTCACCCATTCATTCATACACCGGTGGCAGAGGAAACCATGCAAGGCACCAACCTACTCACCGGGAGCAATTAGGGGTTCAGAGTCTTGCCCAAGGACTCTTCAATATTAACTCAGGGGGAGCCTGGATTCGAACTGGGAACCTTCCGGGAACCCTTCGTGCTCTGATAACGGTTTCTCTACCCCTGAGCTATGCCGCCCCAAGGAATGCTTCTTAAAAATATATAAATACAATGAGCCAAATGAGCCAGTCTTTTGAACTGCTCTTTTAAGTGAGCCAGATCCATGGCTCTGGCTAAAAGAGCCATAAATTGCATAAAGGAGTGTGGATCACTAGCATCCTTTAAAATTGCCCTGAAAAAACACTTACAGGCAGCAGCCGTTCGCAACTGGTAAAAAATGAACCTAGCCCAACCCTACCCTCCCCTGCCCCTTCTTTATACTGTTTGTTTTAGACTTACTGTCTTCTTTTTTGTTTTTCTTTACATATCTACTGCATAGTACTGTGTTCTATTTGTCTGTCATTCAATGTTATATGAGATACTTCAATGGTTTCCAGTGGAAATAAGCTTAGTCTTTTCATGGATCTCCTTTTAGTAGACCTTGTAGCAGTGAACTGTACCGTCATGAAACTGTACCTTTTCCTATGCAAACTTCTAATAAAGTCTTCAATCAATCAATCAATCAATCCAAACATAATAAAGGGGCCACAGTCCCACTCAGGCCGTGTGGCACCCATGAAGACAAAGAGAAGAAATGGAGAAACTGAGGAGAGGTCCTTATATACCCTCCTCCACTCCTCCACACCATAACCCCAGGTGTACCAAGTTGGCCTGACGGCCTGCTCCACTCCAGCAATCACCAAGGCTGCCGGCTAGCCAACAGTGAGGCAGAGGGGCAGGGCCTGGCACACAGTGTGTGTGTGTGTGTGTGTGTGTGTGTGTGTGTGTGTGTGTGTGTGTGTGTGTGTGTGTGTGTGTGTGTGTGTGTGTGTTTGCACTTTGAAACAGTCAGATACTGTATGTGTCAAAGCTCCACCCGTTGCTACACTTATCTGAGATGATAAGATTCACCTTTGGTGTGTGTGTGTGTGTGTGTGTGTGTGTGTGTGTGTGTGTGTGTGTGTGTGTGTGTGTGTGTGTGTGTGTGTGTGTGTGTGTGTTTGTGTGTGTGTGTGTGTGTGTGTGTGTGTGTGTGTGTGTGTGAGTAGTGAGTGTGTGAGTGAGAGAGAGAGAGAGAGAGAGAGAGAGCGAGAGAGAGAGAGAGAGAGAGATGCAAGCGTTCTACCGTGTATGTCATTCTGTAATTCAAGTATCCTATGCCTGTACTATTGTGCAATGTGCATATTCATTATTTAGATAATGGCCTGTGCATAATTATATACACGCCTTTGTGTAGAATATTCTATTGCTCTCTACTAGCTAACCTACGCTACAGTAATATAATAATAACCCTACCCTATAGAATAATGGCCATCTGTTCTGCCTCATTATGCATGACAATCTGTCCTAGTGTCAGTCCACTGGCACAGGACCTGACACACAACCTGAGAGGAGAGAACAAGGAAGGGACGGACGGGCCAAGACAATGAATCTAAAACGGCAGTCTTCAACGCTTTTCAAGCCAAGGACCACTTTGGGGGCATCATAGCTGAATGGTTAGGGAACCTGCCTGGGGAACCAGAGCCCCTGGTTGTCCCAGGTTCGATTCCAGGCCAGGGTAGCAATGTCGATTGTGTGTCCCTGAGCAAGACTCTTAACCCCCAATTGCTCACGTGCTCCTTGTGGGCAGAGAATCAGCTTGGTTGGGATGAAAATACTGAATTTCCCTCAAGGGAATAGGTAACTATTGTTATTATTAGCTGACCACTTAGAGAGAGATGAAGCAGGAGAGAATAATTACTATCAGATTTTCCATAGATTTCATAGATGGCTTCATTGACTTGTTTTGACAGCACTGTCATCAGTGTATGTTGGAGTCATGTTAATTTATATTTTCAGGCAGTTAAACACTCAATACTATATGTCATGGCACAGAACTGGTACAGTTGGTATAGTTTAGGGCAGTGGTTTCCAAACTGGGGGGGGGGGGGGGTCGGTTCCTGGTTCGATCCCTGGCTCCTCTTGAAGTGTCCTTGAGCAAGACACTTACTGTAACACCTAATCGCTCCCGATGAGTAGGCTGGCTACTTCACCTAATGTGTGTGTGTGTGTGTGTGTGTGTGTGTGTGTGTGTGTGTGTGTGTGTGTGTGTGTGAGTGTGTGTGTGTGTGTGTGTGTGTGTGTGTGTGTGTGTGTGTGTGTGTGTGTGTGTGTGTGTGTGTGTGTGTCAAGCTCCACCCGTTGCTACACTTATCTGATATGGTAAGATTCACCTTTAGAACTCACACAACTTCCACTGTGAACACACTGTGTGTGCACTGCTACAGGAGAGAGGACAGAGGGCTGCAAGTGCTTTACTGGAGTCTGTCCAATACTCTATAGGCCTACTTCTACTCCACTACGCCTCAGAGGTAAATATGGTACTTTTATATTTCACTATAATCATTTGAATACTTCAGTTACAGTACATGCTAGGCTACATTTCAGATTTGGATTATCATTACAAAACATACACATTTTGATAAAGGGATATTTCACTTTAAAAAAAAAGAAATGGTCATTTTATCGTCTAATCAGGCTTTTATGAACACCCTGGACAGATTTTAATTTGCTTGATTCAATATTTAGATATTTGATGTAAATGTTATCAGGCCTTCTTCCTCCAGGGCTCCTCCACATACACACCATTGAGTGTGGTAGAGATCCGTGGCACCATGATAGATGCATTAAAAACATCCAACATCCACATTTTTCGATAACATTTTTCATTTATTTTTAATAATAATTTTTTGTATAAAAGAAATTCCATTTTCCCAAATAATGATTAAAAATTAATGAAAGGAGTTATCGAAAAAAAAGCGGCCTGCTCACGTATTAGGAGGCTATTATGAGTCACCAGAAAAAAATAATTGGTGTTTTTAATGCATCTATAATGGTTAAAATTGAGTTTGAAGTTGGCTGTGTATGGGGAGAGCCCTGGACGGGGAGGGCCTGATAACATTTACATCAAATATCTAAATATTGAATGAAGCAAATTAAAAACTGTTCAGGGTGTTCATAAAAGCCTGATTAGACGATAAAATGACCAAAAGTTTTTTGAAAGTGAAATATCCCTATAAGCACTATTTTCTACTTGGGTTATTCAATTAATAGCTGATCTACAAGCTCACAACGTGTTGCGGTGCAACAATTGGTACTGTAATAATATTTTGACGCCAATAGTTTGCACTTTTACTCAAGCAAAAGTGATTTTGAATACAGGACTTTTACTTGTATTTCTACGTTGTGGCGTTGCTATTCTCAAGTAAAACATCTTTGTCCTTCTTACACCACTAACAGACCACTGGAACCTGCTGCTGACTGAGTCAACAACGGCATGGACTTTAACAAGAAGCAGGATTCACAATGGAAGTAAACTTCAGGGAACATTCTAGAAGAGGGAGTGTTACCACCACACTCTTCATCTTCTTCTTCTTCCGCTTCTTTCAATTAATTCCCATCAGGGGTCGCCACAGTGGTTCATCTGCTTCCATCTGCTTCTGTTCTCTGAGTCTTCCTCTGTCACTCCAGCCACCTTCATGTTCTCTCTCGCCGCATCCTTAAACTTCCTGTTTGGCCTCTCCTCCTCTTAACTGGCAGCTCCATCTTCAGCATCCTTCACTGACTGACTGATTTCCTGGCTTCACTCAAGAGACAAAATGGCTTCCCAGTCGTCTTTCACAGAAGAGGATTTTTCCTGCCCAGTGTGTCACGACATCTTTAAAGATCCTGTTCTCCTGCTGTGCAGCCACAGCTTCTGTAAAGCCTGTCTGCAGGAATGGTGGGGAGAGAAGCAGACAAAGGAATGTCCGGTTTGTAAGAAGAGACATTCAATGGAACCTCCTCTTAACCTGGCTCTGAAGAACCTGTGTGAGACGTTCATACAGGAGAGACACCAGAGAGCTTCAACAGGGTCTGAGGTTCTCTGCAGTCTGCATACTGAGAAACTCAAACTCTTCTGTCTGCAATGTCAACAGACAGTGTGTCTTGTGTGTCGAGATTCAAAAAAACACACCAAACACAGAATCAGACCCATCGATGAAGCTGCACTGGATTGCAAGAAGGAAGTCCAGAAATCACTGGAACTTTTAGAGGAGAAACTGGAGGTCTTTACTAAAGCTGAAACAATCTATGATCGAACAGCAGAACACATTAAGCACCAGGCCCGGCACACAGAGACACAGATGAAAGAAGAGTTCAAGAAGCTTCATCAATTTCTACAAAGGGAAGAGGAGGCCAGCATCACTGCACTGAGGGAGGAAGAGCAGCAGAAGAGTCTGATAATGAAGGAGAAGATTGATGGTTTGAACAGAGACATATCAACCATTTCAAACACAATCAGAGCCATAGAGGAGGAGCTGAGAGCTGAACACGTCTCATTCCTGCAGAACTACAAGACCACAGTGGAAAGAGTCCATCTCAAACTGCAGGAGCCGCAGCTGGGCTCAGGAGCTCTGATAGATGAGACCAAACACCTGAAAAACCTGACCTTCAGAGTCTGGTACAAGATGAAGGACATTGTCTCCTACACTCCTGTCATTCTGGACACCAACACTGCCAATCCACGTCTCACCATGTCTGATGATCTGACCAGCGTGAGATATGCAGCAAGACAGATGCAGCTTCCTTACAACCCAGAGAGGTTTCACCGGTGCGGCGTCGTGGGGTCTGAGGGCTTTAACTCAGGGACTCACAGCTGGGATGTTGAGGTTGCAGACATTGCAGAGTGGGAGGTAGGTGTCATAGCAGAGTCGTACCAGAGGGAGAGAGACAAGGGGGCTCAACACTGGAAAATATGCTCATGGGCAGGGGGTTTTGGTCAAAATCCAGAGGAATACACAGCATGCTCCGCACCAAGGTCAATCACTGCTCTCTCGTTGAAGCGGAAACCCCGGAGGATCAGAGTCCAGCTGGACTGGAACCGAGGAAAACTGTACTTCTCAGATCCTGATACTAACACACACCTACACACCTTCACACACACCTTCACTGAAACACTCTTTCCCTTCATTGGGATTCTTGGCCACATGTATACTGCTCCTATGAAGATTCTACCAGGGAAGATCAGCGTAACTCTCTCATCTGTCTAACACAGTAGCTCTCAAACTTGTTTCATGTCAAGGATCCCCCAAATCGATACAGATTTGCCCCAACTGAAAAGATTTCATGCCAAGGACCCCATGAGATTTTAAATACATAACACAATTGTGATAAAATACTTTTTAGGTGGGGTAACCCTTTTCCCAAACTCTTTTGGGCATGTACTTTCGGCAAACATAAAGACTAAAGATTTGTATAAATAATGCAATGGCATTTTTTTTTTTTTACTTTAAGGCAAACATACATAAAGCTCACAATAATCATCATTTAGTGTCCATAATCAGTTTTCTATCAATATCAGTATAGTAGTGATGATAACTATAAATACTTATTTGATGGTCTAATGGTAATTATTATTGTGGGTTGAATGTATCATTTTATTATTTCAGCAGAGATATGTTTTCAGGATCTGAGGTAGAAAATATATTGTTAATACTCCTAACGTGATACTACTGTATTGTAATTATCCTCATAAAATATAGAATCAATCTCAAATTGTTTTAAATTAATGTATTTCAATAAATATAAAAATACATAATTCTCCTGATATAATATAACTCCGCAATATAAAAGGTATATTTTCTCTCTGATTTGTAAGGAAATAATTATATCTGAAATGAAAATTGTATGTGAAGAATGCATGTTAGCCTAGATCAAATAAACATCTATCACACATCCCTTGTGTTATGAGTTCAGTAGAATCACATTTAAACACATATATCTGGTCCATATTTATGACTTAAAATATGATATTTTATATTGTTACTGTAGGTTGGAAAGCTTGCACATGTATGTCATAACATTACTTTTCAGGAAACAATATTCTGCAGTGTTCCAATGGATCCACATAGTTATTATTTAATCACAACCATGATCTACATGCTCACAACATGTCTCATCATGGCTTGTTGACTTCGCTACTTTTGCACAACACTATTGTACGATGAAGTAATGGAAGAATGTATGATTGATAACACATGAAAACAAGAGTTAATTTATGGAGATCACAAGGTTTCTGCCTGACAGTGACGATATGATGTTAACAGAGGTCAGTATGTTTTATTACAGAAGTGTTTATGACTCCATAAGGTATGAGGTAAACTATGAACCCTAGAGGACAATTAAGGTGTGTTATCGCCTGACTCACTGATATTACAATAATAAAACCATGATAAAAGATTACTGCAGCTAACTTGGTATTTTAACGTCTACTCTGGCTTTTGTGTTCACCCCAGACATAAGTTGCTCGATTAAAGGAGTTCACCCAAAAAATGACTTCTGTTCTACCATTTACACACCTCATGAAGCCTTGAATTCATACATTTTCTTTAGTTTTTTTGTCAAATTCCTCTGCCAATATTTGAGACTTTTTGAGTCTCCTACCGGAGGCTATGTGAGAAGCGACTAGGGTTGGGACCCGGAACCGGTTCTTTCGGGTACCCGGTTCCGAAATTGAAGAACCGGAGCCGGTTCCATCATATTTTTATGACCGGTTCCTATAACGGTTCCTGGAATTTCTCATGAGCGTTCATTTGGGCCAGTGACTGTGGTCTGGTGACGTCTCAGTCAGAGTACATGTGTGTGAGTGAGGTGGATACGCCCACGTCAGAGGAGGCTCTCTGCGCCCAGCGCCCGCTGTCCTTCGAGACAGACGGAGGCACGGAGCTAACGTTAGCGCAGCAGCATAATCGAACAGACAAAACTCCTCACGACTCACGACACGAGTGTGGTTGCACTTTACAAGAGAGGGAAATGATTGTGCAAAGTGCACGAAATGCAGTGCAATCCTTTCGTGCAAATGTGCAGTCTCCTAAAATCTGTACCGGTGACTGCAGCTGCCGCTTCACTTTCTTCTGTAGCCTAGCAGCTAGCTGCTAACCACGGAGCGCAAAGTCCATTTCACTTGGCTTGTACTGCAGTTCATTCATGGTGTTCCATATGACGGACGCAACGTTTGTCTGAGATTTTATTCCTTTCAACTTTCACGCTGGTAGCAGCTGGGAGGATGACGACGAAGGACTAGCCGATCGGCTATTCATTGTGCCGTTAAATAACCATGTATTCTCCACTGTTTGAACGTCCACCCTTAACCATGTTTTGGGTTGAGATTGGCACATTTCCTGGGACAATCTGCCCAGATCATGCATGTCACACGTGTCTTCTTCTTATTTTTGAAGCGGTGAAAGCCGCTTCCAAGGAGTGGCTTTGTGTGTCCCCCGTCCATATATGGTCATTTCAGTCCAGAATGAACAGGTTTTATCTGTCCGTAAATCTGTGTCCCCCATGTCCATATATGGTCATTTCAGTCCAGAATGAACAGGTTTTATCTGTCCGTAAATGTGTGTCCCATGTGTGTGCCCCATGTCCATATATGGTCATTTCAGTCCAGAATTAACAGGTTTTATCTGTCCCGTACATCCAGAATATGTGTGTAGTGTCCGTCCCGGTCTGATGATTGGTTGATTAAAAATGTCCCTAAAAATGAGGATTGGTCAAGCTTCACATGACAATCCGGCCCTCCAGATAAAATCATTCATTCATTCAGAATTCAGTAGCTCTAGACAATTCTATACTCAGATTCACCGCTTCACTTCGAACCGAGGTTTGATTTTTTATTTTTTTACTCTCAAAAAAGCATCTGCAATGTAGTGCATTTGAAACTACATTCCAGTGCACATCATGGGGTGATCACTGCTTGCCTCCTTTGAATTGTTTTATTTTTATTTTTGTTTATTTTATTTTTATTTTGTTGCTGAGTTAGGTCAACAGACAAAGTGACATGAGTGAGATGAAATGATGTGCCAATGTGAACCAGAGACATCGGTATAGACATTGAGGCATGCATTACACATGGAAGGACGGACTGACTGATGGACCGCGTATCGGGTTGGGTCAAGGCTGGGCACTGCACTGCACTACCTGCTGCGATGGGTAACGTTTGTGACGAAGTCTGCGTTGACTCATGTGGCGTAGGTGATGTCAGAGCCTTTTATGCCGGTACCGGAAAACCCTGATATCAGACATCAGCTCCACATACTATTTGCACAGGAATGATGTCAGAATGAGTCAGCATAAGTGATGTCACAATGGGGCACCTTAGACTCTCATGAACAAAGACCACAGCACCTGTTCACCTTCATGGAAACCATAACTATTAAAGCTACGTTGACAAACTAGTTTAGCTGGTAGAACTTAATCTCCTCGTGTCCTCAAGTAACACTGTCCTCTGAAAGGCGAACTGGCTATGAATAATACGTAGATATATAAACATATGAAGTATAATACACACCCATTCACCTATGCAGTGTTGCAATGTAATGGCCCTATCATGGTACAGTCTGTGGTGATAAGCCATCACCGCGGTGTAGTCTTTTAAAGTCAGAAAACTAGCAACAGAGGGGGAAGAGAAGGAGAGAACAATAGAAACGTAAGTCACACCACGGTGATAGGACTTCACCGTGACTGTGATGGCCTTGTTTTGATCGCAAAGTGAACCTGCTATTTGTAAACTATTGCACAAACGTAAAGGTAAAGCTTTTGGTCATGCTTCACACACTGTTGTCACTGTTGTCATGCTTCACATGACATCACAATATATAATATAAATGGTAAGACGATATTCAGTTCCCAGTGGAATCCTTACGACTCACCTCAGTGCAACCACACTGTCTGTCTGTCCCCGACACAGTCCGGAACCCACAACTTTTGGGGTTAGTTTACGGGTTAGGGAAGGAGGTGCCACAGGCATTGCATGGAATTGCATGGAAATCTATGTAATGTCCCCAGAAGTGATAAGGGGGAGTGTGTGTGTGTGTGTGTGTGTGTGTGTGTGTGTGTGTGTGTGTGTGTGTGTGTGTGTGTGTGTGTGTGTGTGTGTGTGTGTGTGTGTGTGTGTGTGTGAATAGGTGAATGTAATGCCAAATATAAATTACTTAAAAGGATAAAAGGATGAGTGTATGAGTGCACGATTTAGCATTCAGGCAATGCACCATTATTTTAGAATCTTGTACTCTGAGCATGTATAAGGTAATCATATGAGATCATCCTGTGGTTTGCCATGCAAAGAGATGTGCAAATGGTTTCATAGTTCATAACATCCTGTAGTGTGAGAGGCCACGCAGCTTAGATGACCTATGTGGCACCGAGCGGGCGTCCCTGCCCACTCAGAGGCTGACCTCTGACCCCTGGCGCCCCGCGCTGGGGGCATCAGGGCATTAGAGGGGCTCTCATCTGTCCTCCACGGCGTTGAGACCCCGCACACGTCCAGAGCACCGTGACCCCGGCCCGCTCAAATCCCTACAGATATCCTACCTGCTGCACACATGAATATTTAACACCTAGCCGCCGTGCGGGGAGAGAGAGAGAGAGAGAGAGAGAGAGAGAGAGAGAGAGAGAGAGAGAGAGAGAGAGAGTAGCCGGGGAGCCACAGGCCCAAAAGCTCAAAGAATAGGGTTTTACCTGTGACGTCATGACATACTTTTTATTTTAGTTTTTTCTATTAATTTGGTCATTAAGGTACACAGAATGAGAGGCCTGCTCTGCCGGAAACTCTGCGGAAAAAAAGTTTGTATATTCACTCCATCGACTTCAATATACAGGAAAGAAACACACCAAAAAAATATGCTTTAAGTAGCATGTGAGGGGTCAAACTAGGGGTTCTTGATGATTCTGAATCCATTGCAAGCATTTGTTTTGCATGAAAAACATTCATTGGGCTAGAAAACGGACCAAAATAACGGTGAAAAGTGATGACTCATCACTATTCACAGGTTTGAGAGGCTGAAATCTAGCCCAAGGAATGTTTTTCATGCAAAACAAATGCTTGCAATGGATTCAGAATCATCAAGAACCCCTAGTTTGACCCCTCACGTGCTACTTTTTTTGGTGTGTTTTTTTCCAGTATAGTGAAGTCAATGGGAAACTTTTTTTCGCAGTGTTTCCGGCAGAGCAGGCCTCTCATTCTGTGTACCTTATTGACCAAATTAATAGGAAAAACTAAAATTTGGAGTATGTCATGACATCACAGGTCTTCTCTCATTTTGGCACAGTGGCTCCCCGGCTAGAGAGAGAGAGAGAGAGAGAGAGAGAGAGAGAGAGAGAGAGAGAGACATGGAGTAAGAAGCCCTCAGAATGTATTTTATTTCCCTTTTATTTACTTAGGTAAAATAATCAATACCACAATGTAGTTGCTGTTGGGAAGAAACCACTTTATGTTTTAGTAAATTATCGCCCTATACTTGATCATCTTACAGTGTCACACAAAGGCATCAAAAGTAGCAGATCTACAAGCTCAAATCGCTGTATGAAGCGACACGCTTGGAACTTGTGGCTCGGCTACCTTCGCTATTTTGTAATAAATCCATAAAAGTAACAGTTTGGGACATATGAGGTTTCCACCCTACACAGACAAAGTAAAATAAGTATTCGAAGATGTAAAAAAAGAGTAAAACAAAGTATGGGCATCAGTGTATACTTACAGAACCAAAGTAAACGTGCTATAAGGTTTAATTAAAGTTTGGAATAACGAGATCTGCTACATCCGAGATGTAGCAGTATGAAGTATCAAAAACGTGAGCTATACAAATAGCTCAAGAACAAAATGTAGTTTGCAGTTACTTTCAACCACTGTTACACTGTCATGAATGTGCTCATCAATATGTAATACCTGGCCTCCTGGGAGAGAGAGAGAGAGAGAGAGAGAGAGAGAGAGAGAGAGAGAGAGAGAGAGAGCGCTGTTCAGTACAACATGTAGGCTAAAACCTGTAGCCAGGTGCTTTCAAATGTCACTGCTTGACTTTGAATAATACATTATGCAGAATATTGTATATTTATATCACAAATTATGCAGAACATAACATACTGTATCTATATACTGTATGTACAAATTCCAGACAGAAAATGCATTTGGAGGCACCAGTGTAGAGGCAAATTCATGTGCATGAATCACTTATCCTTGTTTTTCACCTCTTCCATTCAACATGTCATCGCCGTTGGATTAGGTGTCACGCAGGTCACAGCGCGCCACGTCGCGACAGATTGTTAGCTTATATCTAGGGCAGTGGTCTCAAAATGTTTAATGTCAATGCCCCCCTTAAATCTGACAGTAGAAAACTGGCCCCTTTAGAAAATTAAACGATTGGCTCAGGAATGCGACAAAAAAACAAAACTATCTCCATTACCGTTGTTCCCTATTGAGCTTGGCACATTTCCTGGGGCAAGCTGCCCAGATCACACATGTCACATGTGTCTTCTTATTTTTTCACTCTCACGCCTGCAATGTAGTGCATTTGAAACTAAATTGCAGTGCACATCATGGGGTGATCACTGCTTGCCTCCTGTGAATTGTTTTATTTGCATTTTTGTTCATTTTCTGTTTATTTCGTTACTGAGTGAGGTCAGCAGACAAAGTGACGTGAGTGAGATGAAAAAAGAATGGGTGAAATGTGCCAATCTCAACAGGAAACAACGGTAATTAAAGGCTTCATGGTGTGTGTAGGCTAATGGATAGAAAATAAGTCATTTTGTCATTTATTTACTCCTTTGAGTCTGTCAAGCACTTGTGACTATTTAAAAACTACATTGCATCCAATAGAACCCTAGTTCGTTACTCATTACTTTTCTGAAAAGTGATGGTTTTGGACATACAAGGTTTCCACTCGGCAGAGAGACAGGCAGACACACAGACGGTGCTGGTCTTTGATCATCAAGGACGCGGCTCTGCCTCAAACTTCATTAGCTTTCAAATGTTCCGCTTTGCAGAGATAACCTTCAGGTTGAAAGGGGTCACGGATTGAAATGCGTTTCTCGTGCGGTGTGCCTGCATATTAAATATGGTATTAACACCAGACAAAACTAAAACACAGGCCTGTCCTCTGCTCTATGAATACCCAGTGATGGACAGTTAGTGAAGTACATTTACGTGAGTAGGCTACTGTAGGCAGGTTTCAGGGGTTGTCCTGGATCATTCTCGTTCTTGACCGTTCGTTCATGTGCCTGATTGTACGTGGAAAGAAGCTTTTTTGCAGTCCGGTCGCTTTGAGTTCCAACTGAGACTTCCAGATTTCCTTATCCATAGCAACTTCCTCCACTCCCTCTGGGAGTATACTGAGGCGTTCCCAAGCCAGTTTGGAGATATAATCCTTCCATCTGGTCTTTGGTCTGCCACAGGGTCTCCTCCCAGTGGGACGTGTATCGAGGACCTTCCTAGGAAGGCATTCGGGAAGCATCCGTACTAGATGCCCGAACCACCTAAGCTGACTCCTTTCCAAGTGTAGCCCGTGGAGTCATAAACACTTACGTAATATTTAACATATTGACCTCAGTTTACGTCATATCGTCACTGTCGGGCAGAAACCCTATATCTATATTTCAACTGTTGTTTTCACGTTTATTCACCAATTTTTTTCCATTATTTCGTCATAAAAGACTGTTGCGCAAAAGCAGTGAAAATAGCCAATCTACACACTTACAACGTGAGATGCATTGTGAGGTTGTGTACAATTGTTAAAGGCCCACTTCACCTCTGGGACAACTAGATCTTATTTTATTGTTGTTTGGGACACGATCAACACAATCCTGAGTAATTTTTTGTGTTCAATCTGTGTTTTTTTTAGATATTTTAGTATTTCAGCATGACTAGTGATGCATTTTGCATCATATGATGCATCATGCTGCATCATGACACACAGGGCAGGAAAAATCCTCTTCTGTGAAAGACGACTGGGAAGCCATTTTGTCCCTGATTGAAGCCAGGAAATCAGTTTGTCAGTGAAGGATTCTTTAGTGAAGGAAGTTTACAGGGGAATCACTCTCCCTCCCTCCCGATAAATGTGTCAAGGGGCGGAGCTTTTGACACACCTGTTGCAAAGTTCACACACGCACATACGCACGCACGCACGCACGCACGCACGCATGCACGCACACACACACACACACACACACACACACACACACACACACTAACAAGTGCCACAGACACTGACACATACAGTATTGAATATTGATTGACTAAGACAGTGGTTCTCAACCTGTGGGTCGGGACCCCGAGCGGGGTCCCCAAATTATTTTGGGGGGTCCCCAGATGATTAACTTATAATGTGCAACATTGTTTTCTCACTCAACAGTAAACAAACCAACATAAAGTTAAGTGTATAGAGGGAATCTGCACATTTCTAAAGTGACAATTTAAGGACTTTTTTATACCTCTAAAATGACAAATGAAACATTGGCCAAATTGTCAAATATTATAGACGCAGAAATTGTGAAAGTAGACGATCTACATGCTCACAACGCCTCGCAACGCGAGGCGTTGTGAGCATGTAGATCTGCTATTTTCACTATAGAACCATGTTATACAAAATGTAATGCCTCAAATGAAATCTTAGTGCTCGTCAGGGTGGGGGTCCCCAGTTAAAATATGATTATTTTGGGGGTCGCGGCCTGGAAAGGTTGAGAACCACTGGACTAAGATACTGTGTGTCAAATACAGGATAATCTTGTATTCAGTAAATGTGCAGGGGCCATATAGGGACGCCAGGTTGAAATCTCTTTGCCAAAAATAGCAGATCTACAAGCTCACAACACATCACGACACAGTGTCTTGTGCGCTTGTAGATTGCCATTTCTGGCTAAAATTCCCAGCAGAAAATGGCAACACATTCTCACCCTCCCTGCGTCAGACCCTGCTCCATCATACAAGATTGGACACAAATAGAGATAGGGATAGGGGATATTTCACTTTGTCATTCTAATATCTACGTATTTTTGTTGTACTAAAACAATGCACATAATATTTGACAATAAATTAAATAGAAATTGAAGAAGTGACTGAAGTCAAATTTCTTGGAGTAACAATAGATATGCTAGAAGTATCTTTTTGCATATATAAATTATATAAAAACTAAAAAATAGCTAAATCAATTGCATTACTATATAAGGTGAAAGATCTTTTAAGTAAAAGTTCATTATACATGTAGAACCTTTATACTACCATACATACAGTAACGTACTGTGTGGAGGTGTGAGGAATAATTCAATAGTCATCCTTCTAAAAAGAACCATAACAATTAATTATAGAGGAGCAACCAACAAACTCTTTATTAAAAACACTAAAATTCAAACATCTGGTTGACATAAAAACAGCTCAAATAATGTACAAAGCAGAAAAGAAAATATTACCGCACAACATCAGAGAAAAATATACCATTTATATTGTTGAGTTATATTGTCAGGAGAATTATGTAATTTTATATATATTGACATACATTAATTTAAAACAATTTGAGATTGATTCTATATTTTATGAGGATAATACAATACAGTTGTATCACGTTAGGAGTATTAACGATATATTTTCTACCTCGACTCCTCAACAATATCTCTGCTGAAATGATAAAATTATATATTCAACCCACAATAATAATTACCATTAGACCATCAATTAATCCTGTTATTTATTGCATCACTACTATACTGATATTTAAAGAAAACTGATTATAGCCACTGAATATGATTATTGTGAGCTTTATGTATATTTGCCTTAAAGTAAAACAAAAAAAAAAAGAAAAAAAGAAGAAGAATGCCACTGCATTATTTATACAAATCTTTAGTTTTTAGGTTTGCCGAAAGTACATGCCCGAAATAGTTTGGAAAAAGGGTTACCCCACTCAAAAAGTATTAGACAGTTTTATCACAGTTGTATTATGTATTTAATAATCTAACAAAACAAAACGAAAACATATAGCTCATGGGGTCCTTGGCATGACATCTTTTCAGTTGGGGCAAATCTGTATCGATTTGGGGGGTCCTTGACATGAAACAAGTTTGCGAGCTAAAGGTGTTAGACAGAAGACAGAGTTACGCTGATCTTCCCTGGTAGAATCTTCATAGGAGCAGTATACATGAAGCCAAGAATCCCAATGAAGGGAAAGAGTGTTTCAGTGAAGGTGTGTGAGAAGGTGTGTAGGTGTGTGTTAGTATCAGGATCAGAGAAGGACAGCTTTCCTCGGCTCCAGTCCAACTGGACTCTGATCCTCCGGGGTTTCCACATCGCTGTGAGAGCAGTGATTGGCCTTAGTGCGGGGCGTGCTGAATATTCCACCTGACAACTACCAGATGACCATGACCATATTTTCCCGTGTTGACCCCCCTTGTCTCTATTCCTCTGGTAGGACTCTGCTATGACACCTACCTCCCAGTCTACAATGTCTCCAACCGCAACATCCCAGCTGTGAGTCCCTGAGTTAAAGCCCTCAGAACCCAGCACATAGCCATAGTGGTCAAACCTCTCTGGGTTGTCAGGAAGCTGCATCTGTCTTGCTGCATATCTCACACTGGTCAGATCATCAGACAGGGTGAGAAATGGATAGGCAGTGTTGGGGTCCAGAATGACAGGAGTGTAGGAGACAATGTCCTTCATCTTGTACCAGACTCTGAAGGCCAGGTTGGCCAGGTATTTGGTCTCGTCTATCAGAGCTCCTGCAGAGACCGGCTGTGGGTCCTGCAGTTTGAGCTGGACTCTTTCCACTGTGGTCTCGTAGTTCTGCAGGAATGAGACGTGTTCAGCTCTCAGCTCCTCCTCTATGGCTGTGATTGTGTTTGAAATGGTTGATATGTATCGGTTCAGAGCATCAATCTTCTCCTTCATCATCTGACTCTTCTGCTGCTCTTCCTCCCTCAGTGCAGTGATGCTGGCCTCCTCTTCCTCTTGAAGAAACTGATGAAGCCTCTTAAACTCTCTCTTCATCTGTGTCTCTGTGTGCCGGGCCTGGTGCTTAATGTGTTCTGCTGTTTTGTCATAGATTGTTTCAACTTCGGTAAAGACCTCCAGTTTCTCCTCTAAAAGCTCCAGTGATTTCTGGACTTCCTTCTTGCAATCCCGGACAGCTTCATCGATGGGTCTGATTCTGTGCTTGGTGTGTTTCTTAGAATCTCGACACACAAGACACACTGTCTGTTGACATTGCAGACAAAAGAGTTTGAGTTTCTCAGCATGCAGACTGCAGAGCACCTCAGACCCTGTTGAAGCTCTCTGGTGTCTCTCCTGTATGAAGGTCTCACACAGGTTCTTCAGAGCCAGGTTAAGAGGAGGTTCCATTGAATGGCTCTTCCTACAAACCGGACATCGCTTCTCTCCCCACCATTCCTGCAGACAGGCTTTACAGAAGCTGTGGCTGCACGGCAGGATAACCGGATCTTTGAAGATATCGTGACACATGGGGCAGGAAAAATCCTCTTCTGTGAAAGACGACTGGGAAGCCATTTTGTCTCTTGAGTGAAGCCAGGAAATCAGTCAGTCAGTGAAGGATGTTGAAGTTGGAGCTGCCAGGGAAGAGGCGAGGAGGAATGCCAGAGGGGAGGTTTATGGATGCGGTGAGAGAGGACATGCAGGTGGACTGGAGTGACAGGGGAGGACTCAGAGAACAGAAGCAGATGGAAGCAGATGAACCACTGTGGCGACCCCTGAAAGGAATTCGCTGAAAGAAGAAGAAGAGTGTGGTGGTAACACTCCCTCTTCTAGAATGGTCCCTGAAGTTTACTTCCACTGTGAATCCTGCTTCTTGTTAAAGTCCATTCAGTTGACTCAGTCAGCAGCAGGTTCCAGTGGTCTGTTAGTGGTGTAAGAAGGGCACAGATGTTTTACTTGAGTATAGCAACGCCTCAATGTAGAGCTACTCTGTGACGAGTAAAAGTCCAGTATTCAAAATCACCTTTGCTTGAGTAAAAGTGCAAACTATCTGGGTCAAAATATCATTACAGTACCAAAGGTAAAAAGAGTCATGCTGAATGGTTTTTCAAAAGTGGTTAAATTTGTCAAAGTCTCCAGAAAATATTAGACCTTCAGTCAACTTGTTGCATCGCAACGCTTTGTGAGCTTGTAGATCAGCTATTATTGAATAACCCAAGGACAAAATTTGTATGTTTTGTAATTATAATCCAAATCTGAAATGTAGCCTAGCATGTACTGTAACTAAAGTATTCAAATGATTATAGTGAAATATAAAAGTACAATATTTACCTCTGAGAGTAGTGGATTAGAAGTATAGAGTATTGGACAGACTCCAGTAGGCTCCCTCAAAACGTACAGCGCTCTGTCCTCTCTCCTGTAGCAGTGCACACACAGTGTGTTCACAGAGGAAGTTGTGTGAGTTCTAAAGGTGAATCTTACCGTATCAGATAAGTGTAGCCACGGGTGGAGCTTTGACACACACCTGTTACAAAGTTCACACACGCTCAGTTCACATGTGCGCGCGGGCACGCGCACACACACACACACACACACACACACACACACACACACACACACACACACACACACACACACACACACACACACACACACACACACACACACACAAACACACACACACACGCCTGGTAGCTATGGCACCCAGTTACAAAACCAAAAAACAGCCAAACAACATTCTTAGCACTCAGCCGAATTCACGTTCCCTCATATGATGCAAAAATGCAACACCATATGATGCAGCATGCAGCTGCACTTTGCTGCACTTAAATTGAAACACTTTAAGAACTTTAACACATTGTGTCCCAATATTGACTATGTAATCTATCTATAAATGCGAGAAGTCTCTGCGTGTGTGTCTGTCTGTCTGTCTGTGTGTCTGTAATCCGCGTATCTCGAGAACCGTTCGTCCCACCGGCTTCAGATTCGGCACGCGCGTTCCCCGCCGCGGCACGGAGTGCAGTGCCGGGTCTCGACCCGACCCGACGTGCGGTTTTCCCGAACCGGCGCGAAACGTTCGGAATCTCCTTATGCGGGGTTGATTGTTGACATCAGGCTGTTTTCCGGAGGAAATCGGCGAAAGCTCTGACTCATTGTGACATCACTTCATAAAAGGCTCTGACATCACGTACGCCACATGAGTCAACAAAAAATCTCTGTGAGTGTGTATGTATGTATGTAATCCGCGTATCTCGAGAACCGTTCGTCCCACCGGCACGCGCGTTCTCCATATATGGGAATAAAATGAATGCCCGTATGCGGAGCTGATGTCTGACATCAGAGTTTTCCGCAACCGGTACTGTGTGTGCAGAGATCTTCATATATGGGCATACGTGGACAAAGACAAACAGATGGTCAAAACGGGTCCTATGACAACAGGTATATTGGGGTTTGCATTAAAGGGTGGGGCATTCATGGGTTTGCACCGCAGCAGGTAGTGCAGTGCTCGGCCTCGACCCGACCCGATACACGATTTTCTGGAACCAGCACGAAAGGTTCGGATTCTGATGTCTGACATCAGGATTTTCCGGAACTGGCACTGTGTCTGCATAGATCTCCATATATGGGCATAAAATGGATGCAGACAGACAGATACAGATATCTCCATATATGGGCATAAATGGACACAGGCAAACAGATGGTCAAAGATCTCCATATATGGGCATAAAGTGGACGCAGACAGACAGATACAGATATCTCCATATATGGGCATAAATGGACACAGGCAAACAGATGGTCAAAACGGGTCCTATGACAACAGGTATAATGGGGTTTGCATTAAGTTTGTCTCCTCCTCCATCTGTTTGTCTGTGTCCCTTTATTCCCATTATGGAGATCTCTGTATCTGTCTGTGCCTCCGACTGTGTTGCAGACACAGTGCCGGTTCCCCCTTTAATGCAAACCCCATTATACCTGTTGTCATAGGACCCGTTTTGACCATCTGTTTGAAAAAGCGACAGAGATCTCATATATGGGCATAAAATGGACGCAGATAAACAGATATCTCCATATATGGCATATATGGGCATACAATGGACGCAGAATCACAAAGATCTCCATATACGGGCATAAAAGGGACACAGACAGATACAGAGATCTCCATATATGGGCATAAAATGGACGCAGATAGACAGATATCTCCATATATGGGCATATATGGGCATAAAATGGACCCAGAACTATAACTGCAGTGATCTCCATATATGGACATAAAATGGACGCCGACAGACAGACAGATACAGATATCTCCATATATGGGCATAAATGGACACGGGCAGACAGATGGTCAAAACGGGTCCTATGAAAACAGGTATAATGGGGTTTGCATTAAAGGACGGGGCATTCATTCCCTATTTACATTGTTCCGAGTTGGCCAGGTCGCCGACTAGACGCTGGGCCGCCCGAAGTGCGGCCCAGCTTCTAGTCAATAATAATACATAATACCAATCATGATAATCAGTTTTAACCCAGTTGTGCGCATGCGCTAACTGGGTTAAAACTGATTCCGGTTGGTAGTTTCGGCCAAAGTGTAGTCTGTTTTGAATACAAAATGACGTAGGATGTCATCCGGTGTAGACTGGATCAACCAATCTGTTTAGTAAACGAATACCAGGCTTTCTGGGAGGCGAGGTTATGTGGGCCTGTGTGATCATTGGCTGTTCACTAATGTTTAGCAGGGGGGCTGTTAACTTATTCACATTACTTTAAGGCTGTGTGGACCAGCCAGGAGATGTTACAACATAATGTTGGGTAACACTTTACAATAAGGTAAAAATTCATACACTTAGTTAATGCTTAACTAACACTTTATTCCTGATTAAAGGACAACTTTTTTTTTTTTACAACAAGGGTTCATATTTTAGATTGTAATTAGAGAAAAGAAAAGATGAGTGTTAAAATGTTTTCATTTGCTTCGTTCTATTGTTTTATTGCATTTACCGTGCTAAAATGTGGGGCATGCGTAGTTGCGTACGCATGGGGGCATGCGTACAGGTGGCTAAATATGTCTTTTTAGACACAATAAGCCAGCAGTTTCTTTATTGCTATTTACAGTAACACTTCTAGCCCCCATAAGTCACATCCAACCATGAAAGGTTGCGTTGTATCTTGGGAATGGGCTTATTCTGTGTAAAATGACATATTTAGCCACTTGTACGCATGCCCCCAACCACTGAAATAAGTAAATCTGAAACAATAGAAAGAAGTAAATGAAATAATTTTAACACTCATCTTTTATATTCTTTAATTACAATCTAAAATATGAACCCTTGTTGTAAAAAACTAAAGTTGTCATTTAACTAATACATCGGTTAATCATGAATTCATCATGAAAATCACTGTGTTACCTATATGGCGAAACTGATTATACACCTGTTAAAGTGTGTAAGTATAATCACCTTCATCTTCATCTCATCTCCTCATTCACAACATTTATAATACAGATAAATCCAGTAAAGAAAAAGTCATACCGCCGCCGGACACGGAGGCCGATTTGAGATGCCATACCACTGCCTGACTCGGAGGCCGGTTTGAGACGCTATTGGCCATTCACACCGCGGCCATCTTGGATCACATGACCACATGGTGTGGCAACGCAGCCAATCTGACCCCATGTGGTCATGTGATCCAAGATGGCCGCGGTGTGAATAAGGTCGATAGTGCCTCTGAGGTCGGTTTGAGATGCCATAGTGCCACCTGACTTACCGCCACTTTGAGACATCTTCTTCATCTTCGACTACTTCTCTTCATCTTCTTGTTTTTGTAAGACACAATTAATTTGCAAGTGTGATTTGCATCAAGGCAACCACACTTGCAATTTGCGATTGTATTTTTCTATTCTATTTATTTAATTTTTTTATTTTTTTATTTGCTGACAAAATTGTCAATATATTTAGTCTTAGTTCTAGTGATCATAGCTTAGTTTCTATTTCGTTTTTATGTAGTTTTCGTCAAATAAATACATTCGTCATAGTTTTAGTTGACAGGATTAACACTGGTGTGAATGTCATTATTTTGTCACTGAGAAGAACACAAGATGAATCAGAAGTCAGATGAGTCATCTGACCTCTGCCAGAGAACCCAAAAAAGAATGATAAAAAAGTAATGATTAGAGTCTCTCCTTCTCATTCATTAGCATGTCATTATTCTGTCCTTTCCTCTTTTTCATGTGGAGTAGCCTACTGTGTTCTGAAAACTATTATTCATGATGAGAGACTGAGTGGTGGTAACTGTAGTGGTAACTATTCTATTCTTCTGCCTACACATACTACGTCATGAAAGATGTGGGGGCAAGGCCCAGGGGACGACTGGCTTTGTCAATCAGAGAAAAAAAAAGTAGTAGGTTACATTAATGTGTTTTTAAATGTGACTGTCCGGGCTGTATGTTTTAGTGTAACGGAAAAGTTAATAAAGTCTTGGTTAAAGGTATCTCCCTCTCTCTCTCTCTCTCTCTCTCTCTCTCTCTCTCTCTCTCTCTCTCTCTCTCTCTCTCAGCCTCCAGAGCCTTCTGAGACGGTCACAGTCTAAGGTCACCCTGAAGGTCACACTGCCCAGGTGTCCCGGCTACGTTGCTAGGATACGGCTTAGTGACGTGGTGTCGCCTCGCATCCCCTCAATCACCGTCTGCTATTCAGTGATGGAAGGTACATTTTCTACATCTTGAGGTAAATTTGTTATTTAAAATAACAAATTTACCTCAAGATGTAGAAAAAATACTGAAAATAACGATTGGTTTTGGACATACAAGGATTCCATCCGACAGCGACCATATCGAGCCAGCGCGTCCACAGACACCACCATGAGAGCTGTGATAATCATATTTATTCACTGTTAATGTGAGCTACTGCAGATATTTTCTGATCTCACCCGCTTATTCATAAACGCCTTGTTTTGTGAGCTATACTGGTGACCTGATAATGCAGGTCACTGATACCTGTGTTACTGTGTCAGGGGACCTGATATTACAGGTCACTGATACCTGTGTTACTGTATCATTGATGTATTTGGCCCAAAGGGGACGCAAAAACATTGAAATACTGCTGTCATTCATCATCTCAAGCTAACCTTTTCCTAATATTTCTACACTACAAAATGCCCAATTCTGTTGGCTGGGGGTCGTATACAGTATGCGTACTTCCACCGTAAAATGTACGTTATATGTTTCGACCAATCACAACACGCACAATTCTTGCACGGAGAACGTGAACAGATGTGCAAAAACCTATGTGTGTGTGTGTGTGTGTGTGTGTGTGTGTGTGTGTGTGCGTGCGTGTGTTTGCGTGCGTGTGTTTGCGTGCGTGCGTGTATGTGTGTGCGTGCATGCATGTGTGACAGACTGACAACATCAGGGAGATAGTGTCACTCAGATGGAGTAGGAGTGAGACCTACAAGCTCTGTAAGAAAAGCCACCGGCTGAATGACAGACAGCCTGTCCACCTCAAGGTCACCCCCACCCCTCCCCGCCCCCCGAGGTGTCAGGGTGTCCCCCCACCCCCCACCCCTGGGAGCATGCCAGTAGCGTGTCCTATCCTCGCATCTATGTGCTCTGGGACATGGGGACCACATTGTGGTTTGTCACCTCCTCTCCATACCTCCTGGGAGAGAGAGAGGGAGAGAGAGAGAGTGTCATGATCTGTGCCACACGGTGGCACTTCCAGGGTCTCACCCCGGCCTTTTCCCCACCTGTGAGTACCTGATTGACAATCTGAGCTCCTCCCGGCTTCACAGCTGTGAGGTGTTGGCCTAAAGACTGCCTAGTTGGTCAGAGACTATTTAATCCTGTCCAAGGAAGATCAAAGAAGGAATGGACACCGACGTCATTTTAGGCTCCATGACCATCCGCCATGACACTTTGGGTGGCGGAAGTGGCACCGGAGGTTCGGTGAATAACGTTAGCGTCTATGAGCTTCGGCTGGGACAGCTCATGAACAAAAAATAATTCTGAACGATAGAGACCTTTATAAAACACTCAGCTCAGGAATATAAAAGAAAACATGTCACACATTGTTTTGTGCTGTGTTGCTTTTCGGTGAGTACACTGTATAACATTATAGAGGCATCTAAAGAGCACAATTTACGTTTCTGAACTAGATAGTATCGCGAGACTCCACCATTCCCTGTCTGGAATCCAAATCTGGCGATAGCTCCGAGACAGAAACAGCCGCCGCCGCTGTTTAGCTGCCTCAATAACATTATGTACCGTGCACATCGAAAAGCAAGTGATTGTAAAAATACCTGTGCTACGTCTTCTTTTATATTCCTGGAGCGATTATACAACAAAGGTCTCAATCGTTCAGAATTATTTTTTGTTCATGAGCTGTCCCAGCCGAAGCTTATAGACGCCAATGTTATTCATCGAGCTTCCGTTGCAAGTTCCGCCACCCAAAGTGTCATGGCGCATGGACCGTGGTGTCCCAACTTCCGGGTGGTTTCTCCTCCTTCTTTGAGCCTTCTTGATCCTGTCTGGTACTGCTCTCTGTGTTGGTTCATTGTTTGAGTCAGGTTCCTTCTGTCCTAGCCTCTGTGTTTTCGCCCTGTGAGGTGTACCTTGTTTGTATTATGTTATTTTAAGTAAAGCCTTCGTTAACCCGTCCTCTGTGGTTTCCTGCCTATACTTTGAGTTGAGTTCTGCATTTGGGTCCAACACATCCGGGATCCTGACAGAGAGAGAGAGAGAGAGAGAGAGAGAGAGAGAGAGAGGGAGAGGGAGAGGGAGAGAGTGAGAGGGAGAGAGCGCTGCCACACATCTGACGACTGACTAGAGTTCTCAAATTCTGCCCGAACCCGACCATACCCGAACCGACATTTAGGGTAGGGTAGGGCCTTAAATGTATGCTAATTAGTCGGGCCGGGTAGGGCCTCGGGGCTCAATGAAAAAAATATTTTCAAGCCCGGTGAGACCCCCATCCACTCCCATGTTAAAAGAATAACCCGTAAGAGGCGTTAGCTCTTTGATTGAAGAGTCACAAGCTCAAGGGTTCAATACAGGTTCATGGGAGAGAGAGAGAGAGAGAGAGAGAGAGAGAGAGAGAGAGAGAGAGAGAGAGAGAGAGAGAGAGAGATGCTTATGACATAATTAGAATGCCTGCACGATCCAGTTCAAGTTCATCAAAGTACTTGACACAATAAAGGCACGTGATGCACATTCACTTTGCCACCTCGTCTCTTCGAGAATGTTTCATTTTCATCCCTTAAAGTGCATGACATCAAGAGACATGTCATGCCTCTGTTCCAATAATGTTCCATTAACCTGCCATTGATGATGTTGGCTTCCCTGATTGGCCAACCCTTCCAATCGGCTTCCATGATTGGCCAACCCAACACGTCAACCTCACAGATTGGCCAGGGTGTGTTTGGCCTTTGTGTTGCTCTCTAACAATAAGTGGTAGTGTAAGTGGTAGCGTCCACAGTTTACAATATTTCTTTACATAACTGTAAATTATAGTTTCCTCATAGTTGCTGCTTGTCTGTCGGTATGTTACGCTGGTCAGTCCGTCTGAATGGAGCACCGGAGGGAATCCGTCCTCCCGCTGTGGCAGTGGGATACAAGGTGTACTGCTTTGGATACTGGGATGGCCGCACGAAGGGTCAGATTGAGGTGAACATCTTCAACACAGTGTCTACACGCTGGACGACGTTGCCCCCAGAAACAGCTGGAAGAGGAGAACCTCCCCTTGAAGTACCCTCCATGCTGAGAGAAGATATCATTTACATCTGGGGCGGGGAGAATGATTACAATAACGAATGCTGTAATGTGCTTTATGCGCTTGATGTCGACACCCACAGATGGTTTATTCCGAAGGTTTCTGGGACTGTACCAACAGGGAGGCTGTTCCACTCAGCCTGCATCTTGGGGAAGGTCATGTATATCCATGGAGGAGTAACCCAGTTGACTGGACACACTAATGACATCTACAAGTTGGACACCAACACAATGGTCTGGTCTTCAATTAACACCAGAGGCACTGCAGCACCTGAGTCATCATATCACTCTGCCACCATTATTGGGACAAATATGTTTGTATTTGGCGGTCGAAACGAACAGGATCCCTGCACCAACAAAATCAGAGTGTTTGACACAGAGACCAACTGCTGGCTGACCATGTCTTCTACACAGATTCTGCCAGAAGAACGTGAAAGTCATTCAGCCTTTGCCCACAATGGAGAGCTGTACATATTTGGTGGTGACGACTGGGAGCAGACCTACAATGATCTGTGGAAATTCAGTCCGGAGACGTTGTCGTGGAAGAAGGTCGAGCCCAAGGGGAAAGACCCCTTGCTCATGGATGACTGACATGTGCTGTTGCATGGTGGGAGATCGTGTCGTCCTCTGTGGAGGAATCAGATACGCATCCATTCCAGAGGATGTTGAAGATGAAGTTGAAGTTGGTGACAAGACATCTGACCTGCTGTATATCTTAGACATGAGTCCTAGTCTGAAGACGTTATGTAAGCTAGCAGTTATTCAGTATGGTCTGGAGCAGACTGAACTCACAAATGACATGAGGTGGGAAATGGCAGCCATGACTTCCAACATCAACAGGAAAAAGGTAGGACTGGGACTCGATTAAAAACGTATATTGATCTAATTAATTAGAGGGGCCGTAATGTTCCAGAAGATCGGATCAGAGTTTTTGTTTGTTTTTAAACCACGATTTGTAACCCATTTTCATCTAGTGCCAATTGCCTAAGTTGTAATCCTGGGCACTACTCTCCCTCTTCCAACCCGGGGAGAACCCCGAACTGAGCTCATGCTTCCTTCAATGCATGAGGAGTCTTTTACCGTATGCACATGTGCACACTATGGCAAACAACCCGCGTGGTGCGCAGCGTTATCTGCCATCACTTAATTACAAGAGGAGATCAACGTTGGGTTTTGACAATAGCGTCCTTCTTGCAATGTCAGCCCCATCCTGCAGCTTATTCCCTCCTTGTTTTCTCTCTGCTCTCTGATCCTGCCTTCCTTCTCTTTTATAATCTAGGATTTACATTCCGTTTGTTGTGTTGCTTTTTTCTTAACCCATTGATACCGGTAAAGCATCAGTGTAATTGTGGACTCGCTGAAAGGTGAGACTATGTTGTTGAGTATGTTATACCAAATCTTTATAGGTCAAGTTTATTCTCCTTCTAAAAATTACCGACAGTACAAAGGCAGGGCCCTTAGCCAATGAGGAGCAGCGTTCTATAGGTGACATCATCACCTCATTTATTTATTAAGGTTATTCTCCTTTAGCCAATGAGGGAGCAGCGAGCCCACACTGTTTCGTAGGAACAGTATTTCTAGTTTTTTTGGTACTATTCGAAATACAAGCTCAGATGCTTGCTGAGGTGTGGTGCTAACCGCATCTGGCTGTGTCTGTTTGTACGTATGTCCCGCCCCATCCCACATTGGCCAAGCTTCGCGGGACACTTAATGAAGTTACCTCACAAATAGCAGCGCTCACTTCATACTGGGTGTGATTATTATTGCTATTATTATTATTACCCTTATTATTTTTAATGTGTGCAAATCTTTGAATATATACACAATGTTTAAAGAGAACATTTTTCACTTCAAATCTTTTCTTCTGGGGGTCTCTGGAACTAAAATATTTTGAGATTCGGTTTGGTGGCCAAATACATATCATTTTGGGGGTCCTTTAGAACCCTTTAGAAGGGTTTTAAGAACCACTAAAGTTTTCCAGAAAACTGTCAGGATTTAGAAGACACGTTCCTAAAAACGGCCTCAGTTCTTAACGCGTTAACCAAGGTGCCGTGTCCTCAAATAAGATTATTATTACTCTCCATCCAATTTAGCATCAAAGGCCTCGCATCCATACTAAGTATGACGGAGCACCGCCTCCGCCCAATTTATGCTCCGAAAGGATGATGATGATGATGGTGTTTTTGCACTCTGAAAATGATCACGACAACGATATCCATGCACCCATGACGGGTCATGAAGCTTGTACGTATACGGAGGTCTCCTTGGGTCTCCTGCTCTTTAGAGCCCGACAGATGGGATACCAATTTCATCCAATTAGGAGAGAGGACTCAATAAATGATAAACAATTTAAATCGGAAGTGATTTTTTTTTTTGCCCTTCCTCCTTTGAACATGGTGAAGTGAGTGGAACAGTTTGAAGTTTGAAGTTTTTACACACTGACCTAGAAACGTGAAGACAGCTCTGTCTGGATGACTCTATGTGTGTGTGTGTGTGTGTGTGTGTGTGCGTGTGCGTGCGTGTGCGTGTGTGCACGCGGGTGCGCGCGCACGTATGTGCGTGTGTGTGTGTGTATGTGTGTGTGTGCCTGCGTGCCTGCATCCACTGCTCAATGTTAATTACATGTGAGTGATGATGGCAGATCTTCAAGATTGAAGATCTTGCCATTTTTAAAAAGGTTTTACTGATGTAAATGGACAACTTTGTTTTTTTAACAACAGGGGTTCATATTTTAGATTGTAATTAGAGAAAAGAAAAGAAAAGATGAGTGTTAAAATGTTTCATTCACTTCTTTCAATAGTTCTAGCGATTTTAATGTCCTTGATTTCAGTGGTTGGGGGCATGTATGCAGTGGCTAAATATGGATTTTTAGACACAATAAGCCGGTGATTTCTTTACAGTAACACTACTAGCCCCCATGCGTAAGTCACATCACTTGGCTTATTGTGTCTAAAAAGACATATTTAGCCACTTGCACGCATGCCCCAACCACTT